>NW_009916920.1:20467-86995 GCF_000696875.1 Nestor notabilis
GCTGCTTATCTCTAGAAAAGATGGTTCTGTTTTGAGATATCCTCATAATGATATCATAAATAATTGCTTCATTTCTCTGTATTCTCTTTCTTGACATTGGCAAGAAATTATTAGAATAAGCTTTAAATAAAATGATCTAAAATAACTGAAAAGGCTAAAAAAAAAGTCCGGAGCATTCTTTTCTTGACTTTGCTTGCTTTTTCAACATCCTGCTTTTTGGTCTAAAATCTGAATTGCATTCACTGGAAAATAATTACTTTTTTCCTCATTTTCATTCTGTAAACTAATATTCAAGTGAAAAAAAAGAACAACAAGAAAAGAATAATTTCTAAAGGACAAATGTAAGGTCACCTCTGATGTAGGATACCCAGTGCTAAGGAAATGTGAAGAGCGCTCCTGCTTAAGGCATTATGCAGATGTATCATTGGGTGTGAGGAGAAAGAAAAGATGTTTACTCAGGTTTTCCTTACATGGACATGAACACAGAAAGGGCAAGCACATATAGGAAAAATATAAGCTTACCCAGGGCATAATTTGTCTTAGTCATGTACCCATGGAACTGGCCTTTATTTGAAAAGCAGCCTAATTACTGAAATCACTGCTGCTGAAGTCCTGCAGCACAGTAAAGGAATCTATATGTTCTCTGACATTAGAAAGTTCCACACATTTTCATATAGGTTTCAAATAGCAATATTGATCAGGCAATTACCAGATTAAAAACAGCAGCAAAGCCCATGAAAGAAAGTGGAGTTTGTCTCTGCCGATAAACATCTGAAACACATTTGTGTGTGTGTGTTTTCATGTAGTTGAAAATTTAACCAAATCACATCTTGTGTTCCAACAGGTTTATTTTTCAAATGGGGGAAGAAAAATCCTTGTAAAGAGAAAAGCTGCCCTGATGCTGTTCAAAAGGCTTGAGGCAGTTTCTACCCCATTTATTTGTTTGGATTTTTCTCAGCCCCATCTGTTTATTTTCTATCAAGCAATCGTAGGAGAGCAGATAGCCAGGCTATAAAGATATGAGAGCAGGTGGGATTGGGAGATAATTTGTGAGGCACAATACTATGCTCTCTGAATATAGTACTGCTGATTTGATGACTTGACTGGTAACCTAATTTGTCTGCTTTTATTTATTTATTTATTTTAAACCCATACACTTTGTGTGTCAAGGAAACATGCATTTGTGGCTAAATACAGAAGTGGGATCACACAGATATTATGCTGAGGAAAATAGTTTTCTGCCAACTAATCTGTTTTTCAAAGGACCAGACGTCATAATTCCGTGCAGAAGCACAGCAACCTTAAGACTCTTCTGCCCCACTGCAACCATGTGTTAAGTGCCATTTGTGCATGGCATGTTATTCCAGGAGTTGTCAGGCATGGGAAAGGTGTCACTTGACCACCTTGTGAGACCTGTCAGAGGCAGCTCAGAACCCTCCATCTCCATGAGCTGAAGTAGATACACATGTGCAGATGTATAGGGTCTGCATATAAGTACGTACATATATATTTAAAATGGTTTAAAATGCTGAATAGTGGGGTTTACCATTCTGTTAAGTTCTGGGTTTTTTTAGACAGTTTGTTTATTACGTTTTCAAAATGAAAAAACACTAAGCACTCCTCATCTTCAGATTCTAATAAAATTGGCATCTTAATT
The DNA here is from genome assembly GCF_000696875.1 of Nestor notabilis. Lineage (NCBI taxonomy): Eukaryota > Metazoa > Chordata > Aves > Psittaciformes > Psittacidae > Nestor > Nestor notabilis. Next base: position 22,125 of record NW_009916920.1, read on the forward strand.
ACATTAACCTGATCAATATACTAATAGAGCAGCTATGGTTCTTTTGCCTTTACTAGAGCAATTGGGCTGATGGTGTGCTATGAAAATTTAATGCTCCCGTTTCTTCTACCTTAATTATGCCTAATGAGCTACTTGCTTTAATAAACAAGCAAATTCCAACTTCCTGTCAAAATTTTTCCCAGCAAGACAATATAATGTTAGATGAAATTGTCTTTCTCAATAATTGAAAGAGTTTAGGAATACTAAGTAATATGATATATAAGGGTGCCTATGTGATATAAGCTGGTTCCCTCCATGGGTACTGATGAAGAAATTTAATTTATTCATTTATTTATTAACAAATATTTCTCCCCTTAGGCAAAGCTGGTCCCAATTAAGAGCCGTATTTTTAAATGATTAAAGTAAGTATTCTAATAAAGACACTAATTGGCAAGTATGTTCTTTAAATATAGCCATAAATTATAATATGTCATGGCAAGTGATGCCACTTCTATTGGCATCTCTACAATGCAAGACCCAATTTCCCTATTAACCAGGTTCACATTTTACCATGTTAAGAATGCCAAATGCAAATACCCTCCCAAACATCAGTAAAGCAGCCATACTTACGAAGCAATGGGTGGTTAGAAGCAGTACCTAATTACTACTGTTTCTGAATACACAATTAAAAGCCAACAGACAAGCTAAGTAAACTCTGGTAACCCAAAAAGTTATTGAGGGATCAAGCACAAGCCAAAAAATGCCAGAGTTGGGACTGGCAGGAAGGCTTCATGCAAAATGAATTTTAAAGATGAATAAAGAAGAGTAAGGATGAGACAAAAGTGATAAAATGGGGGGGAAAGGGTTTAGAGCAAGAGAGAGAGAATAACAGAAAAAAAAGTCTCAGCCACACTCCTTCAGGAAGACAAGCGCAGTGGGCTTTTTATATGCAAATCTGTAAAAGCTCCTTATAATTTTACAGAACATGTAACCCACGAAACTGAAGGCCATGAAAAGAAAAAGCTCATCAATGGAGTTATTTCAACAGCTGAAGATCTCCCCACAGTGTCATAGGGCTTACTCTGTAGGATACACTGCCCTCCGGGTCCAAGCTAGCGGCATGGCTGAGCATGGATGCTGATTTCCAACAGCCCCCCAACTCCCCTGCATGCGCACAAACTAAGTGTTCTGGATCAGAGCTGAACAAGTCATGGTGAGTATTTTCAGAACAGTACTACAAGTAGCTGTGAACAACTGGATTCACAATAATCGATTTTGTCATCACCTCATATGGGCATTTCTAGGCAAAGAGGCACAGAGATCATTGACGAGTAAGAGCTAAGCACAAGTTCTACAGGACTGAGGCAGCTGCACAAATTGTATTGTTATATGCAGCAAGGTGTGAATTTCCTTCATTCATGTGTAAACAGTTGCTCTTCCTCTATTACAACTTCATTTTAGTTAAGCATTCAACAGTCTAATAATGATCTATATCCATTCCTCTTTTTTTCCTTTATAGCTGCCTAACCAAGAAAGAAATCCTAGGAGACTGGCTTCGTGCAATGTTTTTTTACAAAGAAAAACATTTTTTGCTTCTCTCATTCAGTCTAGCGACACTCCATTTTCATTGTTCACTTAAGATACAAGAGATACGCAAAGATATAAATGATATTGAATTTAACTAACAAAGATGGGGAAAATTTTGTGAATTATGGAGGATCTTCCACTGACAAATAGGTGCAATGCTAATGTCACAGGGAGAGAAGGCTTTTCTTTTTCATGTAAAGCATAAAATGTAACCTCCAAATATCATACACATAATACCAATTTGTAAGCAGGTTGTGTCTTAGCAGAGTGAGGATGAGAAGGATCTCAGCTTGACCCAGGGGGAAAAGAGGAAATGGCATACACTTAGGCTCTATCCATCCCTACAGCTATTGCCTTCAGGGTCTGTCTTGCCTGGCACTGGCTGATTTAAGAAAATCTGCAGGTAAAGAAGGAGCAAATAGGAATGAAATACAAAAAGCTGGAAACACCTTGATGTACTTCTTTAGTAGGGTGCAGCAGGCTTAGTAAATACTTCAGGATTCACTGCTTGTCTACAAGTCTGCTTCAGACAGGCTTTTATGGAGGCAAGTAAAATAAGAATTGTTTCAAGTCCTGATTTTTTCTGGTGATGTTGGAAGAGGAAACAGATTTGCTTTCCTCTGATTAAAAAAAATGCTTGTCAAGTCAAGTGTGCTAGTGTGTGTGCTTGCACCCAGTACCTAATGGGAGTAACCTGACTGATGCAGTTTGGCATCTCAAGTGAAACAGATAGCTGTGGTATGTGTAGCCATCTTTGGAAACATTTGAGACAGTATATTAAGAAGTGATCTGTCAATAGACACTCATTTAATACATCAAATTGGTGAAATATCTCTTTGGAATTCAGAATCTTATAATGCAGTAGATAATTAGCGTTTATATACCGGAGGTCTTTGTAAATGAAAACACAAGTCTGTGTTTATCTACTCAGCTGTCACATTTTCTGCTCTCCCATCTCATTTCCATATTGTCTAAGTACATCCTGTATTAAAAGATGTATTACTTAGCTTTATTTAATACTCAGTCTCAAAGCTCTTCACAAGGCACAGTGAGCATTAAATTGTTTCAAATGTGTGGTCATACTTTAGTTAAAAAACAACCTCAGAAAGTAACATTGCCTCATTTCCCAGGTGTTTTTCCCCTTGGGAGCCCACTCATTGGCCAGCCCACGGCTTCCTTGGCAGTCTGTCCTTGCAGGGCCCTGAGCATTGCTAGCAATTTGGGGTGTTGTGCCACAGATGTGGAGGTTTGCCTCCAGCTCTTGCTGCTCTGTGGTGGCCAATAAAATTGTTTTGGCTGTTCTCAATTTCTAGGTGACTTATGGTAGTGAATGAGATCAAGGCTTAATAGGAAGTAGAGAAGTTGCAGGGTGCTATCTGCTGTATGGGAAAATTTTCTGTAGTTTTTGACTGGAAAACAAGAAAAAGAGCCTAAAAGAATAGGTAATATTGATACTATAAGTACCAAATACACAGGTTTGGTAAGAAGGATATGCAGGATTACACAAGGTAAATCAAATTAATGAAAACTGTGCATATGATAGAAACAGTATATACTTGGAACAAAATTCTACCCCTCCACCTTACACTCATGTACTTGTGTAGTCTTCAAAATTACAGCAATACCCTTGCTTACAGAAAAGAGCGATAATTATTATCTTAGTGCATTTGGTTTTCTTATTGGGGGGCACTGAAACTTTTTATCTTTGTTTCACTTCTGCCCATCCTATTCTGATACCCAGATACTACCTGAGAGATGTTGATAATGTCCCACTGTTGATAATATCTCCACCCTGGCACAATCACTTTGATGCTGCTCTGGCCTTTTAACTTGAACAATTTATCAATTTAAGGAAAAAAAAAAACAACAACCCAACACAAACCAAACCAAAAAAAATGTGCTAAACTAACTAAGCACCAAGTATATAACATTGAGGTATGGATGTAGACAGTAGTGTTGTGGACTGTGGTTACCCAGATTTCTTACAGTTCCTGTTTTTTCCCCAAAAACTTCAGAAACACTTTCTATATACATATTTATAAAGCGTAACATGAAAAGGGTTAAATTAATCTTATGTTTAATGGTAGATTTCATGGCTGTTGATTCATGAAAACCAGAGTCAAGTTATAAGACAGACCAGTGATCTTTACCAAATAGTGGAACAGTTAGTTACATGTTATCACTGTCAATGAGACTTGGCAGAATTGTGTTACACTTTGATATCGATGAATGACCTGTAATGATACAGAATTTGTGATGCTCCAGCTTTAATTAACCTCCTTTAAAAGTGAAGCTGAACAAGAAAGAATATGGTCCTTTTTATAACGGAATATTTTTAGTCATTAAATACACATTAATACTCTTCATAATATATAATTCTGTGGGTGACATGGGCACTATTTCTACAGCTGTTCTTTAAAGAAAGAATGTTTCTCGTCATTAAAGACTAATAAGTGACATTACATTTAAATGCTTGCATTAGATATGCTTCTTTGAATTTAATGATGGGGCAATGAGGCCTTTAATTAAATAGTCAAAAATTTCTACTGGGAGAAACAAAAACAAATTTATCTACAGGTTTTCTCAATAGAAAAATAAAACAGAACCCATCTGGTACATAATCAATGCTTTTATCTGTAAAACTAAGCCTCACACAATTTTGCCTTTAAAAATTCATTTCTTGTTTCTGAAATCCATACAATGGGAAGAAGAAACTCATCTTGGTAGTTGTAGACATCTATTCATTAATGCCTGTCTTGTGTCCCTGAATAAAGTTCTTATGGGGAAAAGATGGTAAAAGTACTGAACTATTTTTTATACACACAAAGTTTTCTACCATAGATCAGTGACTTACAATAAACAGTATTCTGGCATGTTTTCTGGCATACTATAAATATTTTTTCATTTATCTAATAATTTAGAGCCCCTGGAGATACTATAGACAACAGGTATCGCCACACTGGCAAAAGAGGCTGAAACCTGTCCAGGTTACCATGTTATCAGAGTCACCAGTGCTGGACTTATTATTTGAAATAAAAATCCACTTAGGTGAATTTCATTTATTTTTCCTGATAAAATTTTCAGGTTTAACATAAAATTAGCAAAACTTTGTATACACATCTACAAGAAAAGAAAAAGTAGTACCAAATGGAAAACCTAATTGTTAAGCAACTTTAGATTTCAAAACCACTGCTCATGTAACCTGTTATGTCTTAGAAACAACATTACAAAAAATTGTGTTGGAGAGTAATCCAGGAGCTTCCCATGACTGTCAACTAGTGACAGTTGATAAAGTCTGCGGAAGAAGTTTGTCTCCTGGACACAGTTCCTTCATCCTACTGTATTGTTACCTTAACCAAAATGGGATCCAACTGTTTGCTTTTTTTTAATCACTTTATAATGAATTTGATGAAAACGCAGCTTCCTTTTGCAGTGTGGCAAGTCAGCTGCAGTACTAATCTCCTTATTAATTTCTGTATTGATTAGTAGAATAATGCTAACTTTTGAGTGGCACCAAGCACATTTGTTAAATGACTTTCCCTGTTGTCCTGGGTTCAGCTATAGCAGTCGTTTTTTCTCCTTCTTAGTAGCTGGTGCAGTGCTGTGTTTTTGACTTTCAGTCTGGGAACAATGCTGATAACACCGATGTTTTTAGTTGTTGCTCAGTAATATTTACTCTGACCAAGGACTTTCTCAGTCTCATGCTTTGCCAGAGAGGAGGGGAAGCCGGGAGGAAGCAGAGACAGGACACCTGACCCAAACTGGCCAAAGGGGTATTCCATACCACAGCACGTCATGCCCAGTATATAAACTGGGGGGAGTTACCCGGAAGGCCCAGATCGCTGCTCGGGTCGGGCTGGGTATCGGTCGGCGGGTGGTGAGCGGTTGTGTCCTTTTCCCTTGTTATTCCTCTTATCATTATTATTGGTAGCAGTAGTGGTTTGTATTATACCTTAGTTACTGGAGAGCTGTTATCTCAACTCGTGGGAGTTACATTCCTCCGATTCTCCTCACCATCCCTCCGGGAGCGGGGGGAGGAAGGAAAAGGGGGGGAGTGAGCGAGCGGCTGCGTGGTTCCAAGTTGCCGGCTGGGCTTAAACCACGACACCTGTGCTGTATCCTCTCACCCACAGATATGAGACTTTACATAAATACATGCAGTTATGAGAATTCAAACAGGAATGCATGGTTATTTCCCATTAACAAGAAAAGTGACGGTATGTCCCTTAAGATGAGGTCCCCTGCCTTAATTTCTCTACATGGTTAGAGACATAATATATTTACACACTTTTATACGAAATGAAAGCTTAATTTTTGCAAACTATTGAGCAGGCAAAGACATTCACTGAAATAGCCTTCCATCTGAGAATCCACTATTTCGCTGCACTTGTCCCCAAATACTGCTTAGCCTGCTTCTGAGCTTGAAATTCTCCAAACATACCAAAGTTCTTATTTTTCCAGCCTGAGTATTGTTTAATGAGATAATGAAGAAACAAAGCAACACCATCAGCCAGAACCGAAGCATATTATCATGTGGAAAAGCATTCACAGCTCACAGCTCCATCTGCTCTACCAGTGCACATTAAATATTTTTCAAGAATGTTAAGCAATTAGAAAGAAATTATGAACTTAGATGGTGGCTAAGGCATCATTTCATTTTTAACATCATACTTAAAATGGATTCATATGACTATAACACCCAGGAAACTAAAAATAGTACACAACATCAAAGACACGCTGAAAATCAGATTAATCCAGGAAAGATTTACATATGCACAAACATATTTGCACAGAAGCAGTTGCAGGCTTATAGGTTCCACCCAGAAAATGCGCATAACTGTATCGAATTTTAACTTCTTGGATGGTGACAATTTTAATGTATCACCTTGTGGTAATAATCTCCAGCACACATACACTTATTAGGCACATGGCTGAAGCCCTTCATGAATTAGATGCCAAGTGATTAGCTGTACCCCAAAGCTCTGGGACGTGAATGCTCCACATGAAGACTGATTTTCTGTAATAACTGAAAATTCACCAGTATTCTGACAACTGCTAGCCAAAACAGTGACACAAACTCATTATTATCAAGAGCTACTGTCACACTATCAAAATACTGTGTAGATGTGCAGCTATTGTATGTTGATATAGCCTTGTGTATTGTGCAGCTATCAGTCCTAGAGGCATTCAGCTATGCAACTTGACAGTTCTGAAAAGAGAATTAGCCACACTTAAAACAAAATTTTAAATGTCACCTATTATAAGTAAATTGGATGAAAATACTCAGAGATTGTGGGTGTTTGGTATTGGTCCTAAAGACATGGTAGTAAAAAGAAATGTACAGATTATAGTAAAAGAAGCAACCACAAAATGAAGGACTTTTTAATTGTAACAAAGCATCATAAGTTCCATAGTTCTCTGCTTCACAGCTGGGTTATATATAGGTATGATTAATCTATGCTTGAGAACCTAGTGGCTGCAGCTGCGTTTTGGGATTTCTATGATTTTTAAAGGCCATGCTTTGAGATACTAAGAATAAAAATAAAATCAGAAACACAAAGCAAGTAGAATGAGTGCATTTTCAGAAAACCTGAGAAAGTGCTCCAAGAAGCCTTAATGTGGACTACACAAAATATTGGAAACTAGAAATTTTATTTCTACACAAAACCACAATATATATCTCCAACATAATAAAATAACACATGTAGTTAGTTCTATGCTGAACATAGTCTCCCATGAGAGCTGACTATGTCATATGCTAAATATACTTGCAGTGCTGCAGGTGTGGACAAGACAGAGCTGCTTTTATTATTTTAGGAATTTGTCTAATTTACAGAACTCCGCTTCTTAAAGGTTGGGCTACTGCTTCATTGCTAGAGTGAACATTTCTTTCTCTAACACTTCAGGATGCTGAAAGCTACTGTTGGATCTGCATTATTTAAAATAACCTGCATTGAGAACTACTGAACAAATTGACAAGAGATGAAAATCATAGTTAGTGTCTGGAGGCATGCAGAACTCTTCTGAATGAATAAGGAAATCGGGACGGTTCATACAAGATGTTGTTCTATTTGTTGGCTTTACAAAACTACTGATTCTATCCCGTGGAGTTTCCTTGCTAAAGAAGAATTTCGTGTTCAACCGATCCAAAGCCAATGGCTGCTGCTCTGGCTACTGTTTTTAAATGCTTCAAGTCATTATGCTTATTGTTCTTATCAACTCATTTTCTGATTAGAAGATACGGTTACATTTATACTCTGTCATTACCTTTTACTAGCATATGTTGTCCAGTGGGATGTTCCCTGCTAAGTTAATGCTGTACTCACGGTTCATCTTGGCTATAGAAACATCTCAAACCTCTGTTTAAATCGACACTAACAGAAAATCTATTGTGTTTTTCACTGTAAATTTGATCCAGTTCTTAGTTTTAGAGATGTAAGCAACGTTAGTGAGAATAAGTAAAACCACTGTGTGCATGCAAAGAAAATGATGTCTGAGCCGCATAATCCATAGAAAACATTGTGTATGAAAAAAGATTCAAGTCATGGTATAGCAAAACATTCAAGATCCAATAGTAATAAAACAGTTAACCTCCCTATAACTCTGCCCACCTTCCCAATCAGGATTTCTGTATTGGCATCTAATCGTCTAGCTCTTTATTTGCCTCTCCAACTTCCCATCATGAAGGAGTCAATTGAGAGACTACCACAAAATGCAATGTATGGATCCCATTAACTTTACTGGTGCAGACACACATCTCTCTCTTCTGCACATCATTCTGTGTTTGTTTATATACTGTATCTCTCTCTTTCTGGTCTTGTTTTCCTGTTTTATTTAAAATGTAAAGAGCAGCTACTCTGTTATCCTATGTCTTTGTATGCTATCTAAATCAATGGTGCCCTGCTGTGTTACTGCCTCTTACACTGCAATACAAATAGTAATAATACTGATCGTATCTTCTTGGCTCTGCCTCGAACAGAAGAGGACACTTAGAAGCCAGTTGCATAATAGCAACAAATAGGAGGTATCATATAATAGATCTTCAAAGATACATCAATAATATATTTCAAATCACTACTGCTTGTGCAATGTTACTGCAAGGGAAACTGCTGGGAAAGAGGAATGCTCTGAAAATATCCATCATCTTTTACTATCTGTGTAAATGTTTTGAAGATGGGCTGTAAAACTGCATTAAGTTTACAATAAATTTAGAGGCTCCTAACCTATTACAAAGTGCCAAATGCCAGTGTTCATACACTGAGGCACCAGGCTGCTGTTTCTATAAAGCTTTTATGCTTGCTATCCCAAAAGGCAGCACTGCATTTCACTTCACTTTATTTTGTGATTTGCAATTGCTGCCCAGTGGCAGGCTGGTCTAGATGAAGTAGGAAGGTCAGAACAACACTGCAGGAGAAGCTTCAGTGGCCGAGTGAGTGAAATCATATTTTTGATTGTAACTTGTATTAAAGAAAATTACTAGATATTTGAGGGTTATTTTTGTGTGCAGTCTGTGTGAATCTCTCCTCATGGAGATTTGGAGATGCTATATCACAGAAGATTATTTGGTTTGCCTGAGTTATTTAGAAGTGGGTGAAATGCAGATATGTAACTCACTGAGAATTTAAGTCCTCTCTTATTGCTGATCTCTTAGAAATCTTAGTCAAGTTTTGCAAGGCTTTACCATGCTGTGCTGTAGAAAGCCAAGAAAATCATCTAGACAATGCTATAAGAAGCTTTTTCCCTCTGGAGGACAAGGTTCACAGGATAAGCTGCAGCCTAGCTCTATGCTCACCAACCCCAGTAGTCCCCAGTTGTTTTTTTAAGGAAGACTTCACTGTGCACTCAATATTCTGGTTTCTTTAGTGTTCTCCATCACCCACATTGAAGCAATTTTTCTGTCTCTGGGAAGGATGAGCACAAGGTGTAGAACTTATTATTTCTGCTAATAAACATATATTCCCTTGAAAGCCTCATACTAAGCACACTGAGCAGAGCCCCTCCCCACAACACAGGAAGGACAGGCAGAGAATTGCTGAGCATGGGGAGCTCATGAGCCCTGGAAAACTGGCTGGGGTAGAGATCCATCTTTAGTGTGAGTAACTGTGTCTTTTATTCTGAATTTTCATGCCATTTTTCTCTATCTTAGCAGACACTGTGTCTTTGTAAATATGGGTAAACATACATAGATAGCTAATTAAAAGTAAACAGCTCCATATTTATGGAATTTTAATCTAATAGAAATTTAAATCAGTTTTCATAATATTGTCACTTGAAGGTTGTTCCATTTAGAGTGGTAAGTACTGAATGCTAGTTACAGTGGGGATGGTTCTTAAAAACATAACTACCAGCTTTATGGAGAATTATACTTAAGTAAGTCCAGAGAAATACAATTCAAGTGTTTGTACATACACCAGAAGTTTGATTCACTCTTGGATAATTGACCATTCTGTACATTCTGGCATTCAGTGACCTCCTGTTTTAATTTGTGGTGTAAACCTGTAGAAAGCAGATATCCCAAGGTTAAAAGGTGAGCTTAGAAAATGCAAATTAGGCATTTGCCTATGAAAGCATTTTGCTGCCCTCTAAACTTTCATTGAAATCTCAATTCATTTAGAAGGTCCAAGATCTCATTATCTTGGCTGTGCAAAGAGGAACAAGTTGATGCAAAGCACCAGACTTGTTGGACTGCAAACAGGTTAGCTTATCTGGGAACACAAGTGGCTGATAAATCACTGAAAGCACCTAATAATTTTCTTTTGCTGTTCTTGGTGAAGGAAGAGGACTAAACCCAGCCTCCCATGCCCTATCCAGTTTGGTACTAACCAAGCGGCAGAGAGATTCCACGAGCTTTCTCTCATCTGATGCTGATAAATGGGCACCTTTACCAGTGAAGGATAATGGAAGAACTTGTCTTTTCTGCAAGCCATTTTTTCTCAGCTTTCTCAGAGCATTCCTATAAAACTCTGATTTCTTGAGACACTAGACTTTTTGGAACAATGTCTCTATGCTTGACACTGAGAAGTGTGAAGGATTGAGCCCAACAAGCAGTTCTTCAGTTCTTTCCCTTAAATTAGTCCAGAATACGCCAGACCAGATCACTGTATGAAAATCTTTTATCCTCCAGCATGTTGTCAGAGAGGTGACCCCAGATCTGTGTGCTTGGGTGTAGCTAGAACCACCTTCCACCCTACATCTACTGATGTTAGCAACCTGTGATTTTCAGGGCAACTTTGCTATCAGCCCTTCTCTGCTCACTGTTGAAAAAAAATCAAGGCTACTCACCAGAACAGGTCAAGTTTGGTCCAAGCATCACATTATCTTGCTGCACGTATGTACCAGCACTGCCAAGTCCAAAATTCTGGATATCATCAATGGCAGCAGCTTCCAGATAGTGGAAGGAGAACCACATACCAGATCAGTAGAACCTGTGCAATACCTGCTGAAATAGTGTCAGCACTTGACAACGTGTCTTTTTGGAGTGGAGGCATCTGGTGATACAGAAAGCAAATCTGTGGTAACTTCCCTTCATGAAGGGGAAAACAACCTGAAGATAAATAATTCCTCAATAATTTCTTGAGCTGAGCTATATTTAATTTCATGTTTTAGTTACAACTCAGTTACATATAATTAAAACTTTGTCTGCATAACACACACACTAAAAATAAGCAGAGATGCAGTCACTAAGAGATATGTTTAATTTGCACTTTAGCTACTCTTTTTGATGTCATTACCGATTTAGCATTGCTAAACCTCCAAAAGGTGGGTTGGTGTTTTTATCAGAGTGAGAGTCTTCATTATTCAAGTCATCTTGACCCTTAGTTTACCTGACAGCAACTTCGTGGTGAGGAATGACGCTGTCCCAATGTTTGCAATGAGTCAGTAGATGTATGCAACAAATTGTCATGAGGTCTTTTCAATGTTTTTAAAGAAAGTAACAGACCACTAACACTTTGTTTTCATAAGATAACTAAATAAATATTCAAGTGACACAGGTGTTATCGCTATTTACAGTGGTCAAAGATTATTTTTTTAACAAAGCAGGAAATAGAAGGGGTAAAGGCATATTACAAGTGCTAGAAATGAGTATTTTTCAATCAAATTCATTTTCTCTAAGATTGTTTACCATGTTTTCTTTTATTTCCTTTCCTTTTTTTTTTTAACCTTATGGATTATATTTCAGACATACACACCTGAATGTATTTTTGCTATAGTTTTGTTTTTACCTTAATTATAACACAAATATTGTTGCTCTGTAGCTCAAATATGAAGTAATTAGTTTTCACTTGGATGATTAAAGGGGCAATATTTCTGTAAAGAGAGGTGTTTAGAAGGAGTTTTCAGAATAATTGGCAGTTTAAAACTGAAGCAAAGCTCTATAATCTGAAGTGAATGGTAGGCTTGTTTTTACCTTTTTCTAGGCAGTATCAAGTTTTGTAAGGATTAAATTTTATTTCTCTAGTTCTGTTCCTAGGACATGGTTAGAATGAACTTCTGATGGATATTGGTGTATTAATCTGTGTCCCACAGCATGGTTTGGATTTAAAGTCTTTCTGGAAAACTGTGGGAGAAGGAAAACTATAATTCACAATAAAGTCTAAGATTTTAACAAGTATATGTTAGATTGGTACTGAGATGCAGCCATCAGTCTACCAGAATTATGCATATATAGCTTGGTCGCTCCAATGCATTAGAAATACTCAACTATAAGAAATCATATACACTCCCATATTCACCTCTGGAAATGACTAAATGTGTGTGTTGTGAAACTTATTTACTTTCTGGGCTTCATTAAGGTGAAATCAGCTGAAAATACTACTACTACTTCTAATAAAAAAGAAATAAAAATTCAATGGACCAGTTCATGCCTACTCTGAAGTTATTTTAGGGGTGGGTAGGGAAACAGTTAATCACACTCTAAAGAAGCTATTCATTTAGGGAGTCCTAACAGAAGATGAACTGGGCACACCTGATGGGATGCCACTGCTGTGCTTCACAGCAGACCTTTGGAGCGAGCTTGTTCAGGAGCTGGGAACCTAGAGTTTTGCTACTTTTTATATAACCCCCAATCGGTTTAGAAACTAATGTCTGAAGCAGAGAATAAAAGTCGTCATGGTGACAAAAGATTCACTAAAACATCAACACCAAATAAAACTACCATTTGTGAGGAAGTGCTGGGAAACATTTTTAACAAGTAAAATCATTAGAACATCAGTTTCATTGGAGAGTGTGAGTATGCTTTCATATTTTCTTCATATTATTCATTAAAACCCCTCCCAAAGCAGAATTTTTGGTGTAAATGGAAGCTATCATAAGCATTTCAAGTTAATCAAATGGCTTATTTTGTGCTTAAACTTTTTCTTAAAATTGCAGTTTAAAAAAAAATTGAAGTAAAAATTTAATGAAATGAAACAATGGAGTTATTGATCACCTACTGGCATTCAGATTATTTAGCTTTTAGAGTCAAACTGGATATTAAAACATATTTTGGGATAGAGAGTTACTTCATATGCTGCTCTGTCAATTGACTATGTGGAAAACTTGCTGCTGCTTAGTTTTCTGATACTTCTGAAGTTAATGAGAGGGGATTTCTTCCTTGACAAGAGACAAATTGACCTTTCATATTCATTTTATTCTCTCAAACTATAGCTTAGTTTAGTCCCATATTTTAAGCTAAATATACCCTAAACCCCAACAACAGCTAAAGTGAGATTGTGACAAGCCTGCCTTGATTTCTGTAGGGACTTTTTTCAGCTGTCACTGCTACTGAGTCGAGGTGTGAAGCAGGATTTGGGTTAACAGCTCTATTGAAACAGGAGGCAGGAGCTAACAAATGGAAATAAAACCTGAAGAAGGCAGGTTTTATTTATTAGGTTATAAAGCAGAGGAACAAAAAGTAATTAGGGGAGGAAATGTGAAAAATGATCATGTAATCATACTACAACCGCCTGGACATTCTGTGCCTCAATGAAAAAGCCCTGTGTACCAATGGTAAAGACAAATAGCGTTAGGGTTGGGGATCTAGAGGGGATTTGTAGGGATGTAACAAGCTGCGGCTGAACTGCCTCATTCTCAGTTCTTACTACAATAAATCAGTTCAGCCTGGAGGGTTAAAAAGCCCCCTTTTTAGGATGTGACAAGTTTTCCACTTTCCCTGGAGGTAAATGTACAAAGTGCCCAGTGCTGGTCAGAGAACACCCTTGATTTTGCAGGCTGGATACAGCATACTTAATCCCAAGCCCATCACAATCAAGGGAAAGATTTCTGGAAGATTTACTGGATTTTAGACTATCCTCATACTGAAGTGCTTTATCCTGCAAAGTGTAAATCTCTGTTTTGCAATATAAAAACTTTTTGTTTGATTCAGTGAGCAGTTTTGCACTTAAAGATTGATCCAAAGCCTGCTGAAATTAGTAAGAAGATTTCTGTTGACCTTAACAGGCTTTGGATTATGTTTTATGTGAAAACCAGTTCACTGACTTAATCAAGGAATATTTATAAAGTAACAGCCAAAGGAAACTTAAAAAAGAAAAATCTTTCATTTCGTGTAGCATCAGTTTTAGAGCCAAAAATATAATAAAAAATCCTGCAACATTTTTCTCTTTATCATCATCTTTACAGGCTTCATGAACCTCATCTAAAAGGTGCTCTAGGTAAAAAGTATTATCATTTTGATGAATGCCAGCCCTTTGACATGAGGAAAAAGTCTTTTATTCTCTGACAATGTCCTTGCCAAGCTAAGTAGAAGATGTAGGCAGAAAGCTTTGGGGAAACCCTGATGCTGATGAATCAGAGCTCCCTGCTGAGAAGCAGGCTGATGATACCTACCATCTAAACAGTTTCGTACCTTTTCAGCAGGTTTAAGAATCAAGTTTGCCTTTCTGTAAGGTTTTTAAAAGCTAACAGCTGAACCTGAACCTGGCTCTTTACAGAAGGAATGAAGTCTGTTTCCCATGTATGACTCTTTCTTACTGTATTTTCACTCTTAAACCTTTGAGCACATATTCTTTTGTTGCCTTGTCTGAGGGATAACATGGCAAAATGCCATCATGCATGGCCATTTGTGGTGGGTGGGGTAGAAAAGATGCAGACATTCCATTCTCAGGAGCTGGGGATTTAAAAAGCTCATCAAGACTACATGAACTGCCAAAAGGAAGCTAGAAAACTCCCTTTTGATTAAGCACTTATAGTGCTTTATATTTCAGATTAACTGGAAATACTGCATGGATAATCCCCTCCTTAATTTTGGATTACCTTTTTGCGTTGTACGGACGTTGATGACATCCCGAACAGCAGAAGAGAAATGACAGTAATGGAAAATATTAGTCAGTTTGTTAAAACAACAACAAAATCCCCCAAATGCCATTTAGTTTGATTTTTCCACTTTGATATTTTGTTAGTTACATTTTTTTTCTGTGTTGAGCTCTATCCTATCTAAAATTATGTGCAGCAGCTGTTTATGACAGATTATTTGTACAAATGTAAAACCTGAAAGTGTTTACATCAAACTGGGTATTCACTATGCCAGCCACTGAATAAACTTATTTTCCTACTAGGAAAATCTTCTATAAAGTGTAGCCAGAGAGAAAAATCAGTTTCCATCCTACATGTGCATTGTCTTTACATATTTTTATCAGAGAACACAAATAACAGTGCATTCTTTATTTTTCCAAGCCTGAAAGGTTTACAGTCTAAATAGATGTTAAACTGTGATATGGGAAACAGAGATACAAGAAACTGAACTTTCCAAAATATTGAAACATCCTTGCAACACAGGACAGGTTTTCTATCAAAAATAAGTGGAAAAATTACTTTTCTGTGCACTGGTAATTGGAAAGATCTAAACGTCTGGTCAAGAAATAACTCTGTTTAAAAAAGCTAGAAAACCAGATCTGTCCCTGTGCCTGGCTTGAGTGCCCACGGTCCAGACTGCTTCTTGGTAGAGCTTGGTGTCATTTAAAGAAATGTGGTTTTTCTCTTGGTCTGTCAAGCAGAACGCATATTAGAGTTTGCTATTAAATATTTTGGCTGCTCTATCTGTGTTTCTTGTTTTATCCCCAGTTCAGTAACACGTTGCTTATAGTATATTATTACTGACTTTAAAGCAAACAACAAGATCAAGTCTTGAAAGAACTGTTTCTTTTTGAAAAGTGGAAAATTGGCAGGAGAAATCACTTCTGCTTTCAGAGGCAATGGCAGAAGCAGATGCTGAGTGCATATTGTGCAAGGATAGTGAAGCAGAAGCAATTGGAAGAGAAACTAATATAGAGATCACACATAATCTGCAGAATTTAAGAAGCAAGAAATATACGCTGCCCAGCTACTGCTCAAAGCACAAACCAATGCAGACAAGGTGAAGGAAGAAGGAGAGAAAGCTGAATACTATAATCATTTCATGTGAAGAAAGCTTGCTATATAGATGCCAAAACTGTGGATATTTAGAAAGTAGAAAATTGATTATGAAGAGATAAGAGTGTACAAGCTTAAAAAAGGCAACTTGGATACAAATGAAACAGAGGAATCATTGGTATGAAATTGTTTGTCATGGTGCAGAGGAGAATTTACACAAGGTAATGAATCAAAACTTCAAAGTCAAGGACAAAGACAAGGAAAGAAGAGACCAATTACAGCCATCAAGACAAGCTCATTAGAAGAGCGATTTGCATCTAACGGTTTTGGCTTAGCGAGCACTTGGGTGGCTGAACTTCAAAGTTATTAGGCCTCTGAAAGGTTCGGACACAGCCACTATGTCTATTTCTGCTTTTCTTTCATTATCAATACCATGAAACACAAACAATTACATCCATGATAAAGAGAAATATCTGACCCAATGTTTGGTGTGTAACTAGCATGGCTGACAAGGGAAGGTACATTCCTCTCATTTATTTTATCTGGTAGGATTCTCGCAAAGGGGCATCATTAACCTCAGCTCCTGGAGGAGACAGCAGCTCATACCAGCAATTACAGTACCTCTGCAGTTTCAGCTTTATGTTTACTACGAGGTGGTGCCTGTTGTGGCATTAGCTGGGTTTCTATTCCCTCAAATGATGTAAACAACCTCATCTCTAGCAAAATATCTGTTCTGAATATGCCCATTATACTTTTTGCATCTTCCCAGTGGGAAGCATAGAAAAATGACCATGGGATGGTCCCTCTAACCCGAAGGGAATCCCCAAAGTTGACAAATGTGGAATAGATTGGAGAATCTTGGGTCAACTTCAGGCAAAACATAGGGTTATTCTATATGAGAACATAAGCATGGCTAGGGAGGATCAGTGCCTTTATTCAGTCTCAATGTCCAGACCTAAGGCTGGGCATATTCCAGTGCACTAAAACAAGAAGAATAAGTTAGGGCAAAAGTGTTTGCCCACCAGTGTTTTCTTTTAAAAATGCCTTGAAGAGCTTATTTTTTCATATCCCAAACCCTTATATTCTAGTTAAGGGCAGTTTCTAAATACTATAAAAGTAACAAATACAAAATGGTTTGCTATATTAAGTTACAGGTGTAACAAAGCCTAATAACTCCATATATACAGGAGTATGAAAAAGTTGGTCAAATATTGTATTTTCCTCATAGTTTATAATAATCCTAGAAGCCTGAAATGTTTGCTTACCAAATATTCATTAGCTAACATTTGTACAGTGCTTTGAAAATGTAAAGGACTAAATATGTGCTAATTATAATTACTTATTATTATCAAACTCTTTCTTCTATTTGTTCTATGCGACTGTGTCTATGAGGATACACAGAGGCTGCTGCCCCAGAAGCATCTTTGCCTCTTATAGGACTGAATTAAAAGCACTTCTTTCCTAGGGGAAAAAAAAAAAAAAAAAAAAAAAAGAATAATAACCAGGACAGACTTGCAGAAGGATGGGAGAGGTAGCAAAGACATAGAGTGTATCAGCTTCACTGGGGCTTTTTGTTATATTTGTGTTTACAAGCCTTATCCAATGCTGTATATATATCATGCTCTGTCTAGAAGACAGGAGTTAAGATTAATGCACTGTTTTCCAGGAGACAAATGATGGCCTATTGAAAGGCTGCTAAGATGCTTGTTTTTGTCCCAGTCCCACCAGGGTGGACACTGTGAGGATGCTGTGAGGTGTGGGAGCTGAGACCCTGCCCTGCCACTGGCCCTACCTGGTGATCACCACTTCCACCAGCACTGATTCCCGATAGTGCACTGTCCTGCTCATAGCTAACACCTTTCCTTACACTAACAGCAGATTGCATTACAGTTGTCTTTTTGATATAGTGGAAGAGGGGAGAAAAAAAATAAATCCCATTTTGCTAATGTTGGAGTCCTTTTCAGATTGCTTGGCAATGTAACATGTGGGCCCGTGTGCCCATCCTCCTCCTCTCATTGCTAGCCCTGCTCAATGCAGCTGTTTCTGCAGGCCTTATTTCTTCTGCAATCCCTATTTCCCCAGATGATTGTGTTTTGCTCCCACTATTTAAAATTAAACTTTCCCATCACCACTGTTTGGCAGCCCTGATCCAGGCAGTTGCCAGCACCACACACTCCGCCACTCCTTTCTTCCCTTCCCAGAGGCTTAATTCAACTCCTTTTTGCTTTCTGTGTGCTTTTCCTGACGCCAGCTTAATGAACTAAATGCCATGTTTTCATAATTTGAATGTGCACATACGCATCTAAGGAAAGAGTCCAGATTGACAGCACTGAAAAATGATGCTTTCTGCAGGTTTGTGGCATGGGAAGAGGATGGAAAGTTGCTCACATGCCAGGCAAGCCCCTAAAACTTTGAGAGAAGACTTACTTTCCCTATTTACATGTGGCCATTGTCACTCCCTTTGCTGCTAGAATATCATGGTAGTTTTGGGAGGAGGGCAGCTATTTTCTGGGTTTTGCTTGTCTGTACAGGATATCTTGTAGTTCTTAAACTGTTAAACAGATCTGCTCTGTGCATGCATCTGAACAGTGCTTTCTTTCTGTCTTGTCTAGCATGAAGTGACACAAGAGCAATACTTTCTATAAATAACTTCCAAAAGGAGCTACTAATTATTAATGCAGAGAATTCCAAAAGAGAAAGAAAACAGCATTTCACAGCAAGAACTTTTAATGAGAGTGCTGTTAAGGCAATCAGTCTACAAACCACAAAATGAATTGCAAGGCAGCCTTTCCATTTCTTTCCTCTCAGCTGGAATCACAACTGCCTTTTTGGATTTATCTCCTCAAATGATGGTCCATCACCGCTCAGGTGAACCAGAAGGATGATGCCAGCTTCTGGCCAGCTGACAGCACATAAGAGGGAGTTTTTTGATGGCATGTTTGCCTTGTGGCCTGGGAGCCAGACCAGGCAAGTGTGAGGTTAAAATATGATCCATGTATAGACTTGCTGTTGAGACCAGTGGAATACCTTTAAATGTTCACCAGATGCTGTGAATGTGTCCGTCAGCTTATATCTGCACCAGGATCATGCTGGTGGCCCTGAAATCAATGGCATTCTAGACCTAAAGTGATGTGTTACTTGGGTAAGCACTGGGTATCCAGGATGAGACCATGAAGCAAAAATAGCTTACCCAAGCACAGGGAGTAACTGTGTACAGAGGACCTCAACACTACGTGCAATTCTAAACTGCCTTCCTGTAAAACTGTTCAGAAAAATTGTATTACCAACAAATACATTTTGTAGAAACCCAGTGCAAATGCACTTGTGCCAAAAAAAAATATTTAGAACTTTGCTCTCTAGTCTACATCTTACTTACAAATATTTAATATTGCAAAATACTGAATGAAGTGTATTTTTCATTAAATATTTGTATCTTTTCAATGAAATCAGTGATTTAGCAAGATTAAAAGTATGATTGTGCTTAAAACTAAAGTTAAATGTTAAGTTCTGGTCCCATCACCTTTAGGGATTTAACATCCATAAGAAGTGCAGAGGTAAAAATCTATTTACGACATTAACTCAAGATTGAGGAGAGAATAAAAAAGAGATTGTGGGGAAAAATAAACTATATACATACAGACTGACATTACATGAAATTAAATAAAGCAGGTGCATGGTATTTTGATAGTCAATCTTGAATATTTTACTGTTGCTTTCAAACCAAGATGGAAATTTCAAATGAGGAAATAGGAAATGGCTTTATGTCCCATATACTTTATAGGTTTAAACAATTTATTTGCAAGACACTTATTACTCTGTTTTCTGTAGGTGGATGAATACTGAATGTTTTGCAACACAAAATGGGCCTACTGGCTGCTGATTTTTTTAGGTTTTGGAGGATAGAAATTTCTTTACCATTTCTGATGTTCTTGTGAGACCTTCTTGAGTTAAAAAAGCTTTCACCTCTTACTAAGCGATTTCTATTATTAATATTTCACAACTGATGTCTAAGGATTATGAACTTTCACTGTAGTATTCAACAAATATTTTAAGAAGTGTGGTAGTTTTGCCAAACAGAATGTAAACTGATGAATGACTTAATCTGACCCCAGATGGAGCAAGTTATTAAAATAGAAGTCACATTTGTTTAGAAGGGAATGATGTAACAGAGTAAATGAAAGGAGGAGATCTGGAAAATCCAGAGGGAATTCTTTCCTTGTAGATAAATGCAGTGTAATAGAAAGGACAAAACATTTAAATGTTAGTCCTAAAATTTGTAAGTCTTCCTTGACAATGACTTGGAAGCTCTATTCAGAATAAATGAGGCACTAAAATATGTAGTGACATGTCAACTCACCTATTGTTTCTTTTCTTGAGAACTCAAGTGTTTCTTTTTGATGATCTTTAGCAGCTGAATGATGTTTTGCCATGTGGACAGGTGAGTCCAGAGAAGCAAAACTGTGCTTTTGAGTACGATCCATGTGTGGTTTCTGTCATTCCCAAGACAGCTTTTTGTTGGAAATAGAAATGCCAGCCTTCTCTTGGAGCCTTCACTGCGTGCTTTATGAAAACTGGACCAGTAAGTGGCAGTAATTAAAGGAAAATGGTCTTGAGAGCAAAAGTCTTGGAGAAAATTTAGAACAGGTAAGAGATAGACAAAAAAGGAAAGTGAAAACAAAAGAGCTGGCCATTTCTTTGCCTTGCAATGCATAATAGATAAGAGACAAAGAAATACAGCTGGTTATTTGTGTATATTGCCAGAGGAATTGAATTAAAAAAAAGAGGAAGGTTTGTTAGTTGTGCAGTTTTACCTAGGGTAAGTTTTGAACTGGTCATCACAGATTTGCATGGGGATGATATAATGTCGTTTGAAAAACAGCAGTTTTAGCAGAGAAATGGTATGTCAGAGATTCTGCTTATGAAGGAAAGGCTAAGAAAATTAATTGCATCCTCCCTGCCAATAAGAAAAAGTGGAGACTTCATAATAACTTGATTAAGCAGTTATAAATAAATTATGAGGAAAGTGTACATGATCAGTCTTCACATTCTTATCACACTAGCACCAAAACTCTGCTGGGAAAAATACCTTCTGTATATGCACCTGAAGCAGTGCAAGGAGAATCTGAAAAATTCAGAACAACTGAATTGAAAACATTTATCTTTCTGCATGAACCTTTTACAATTATTATCGAGCTAGCCTCTGTGTTTCCTTCCAAAACTGAAAACCCATTGTAAAAGAGCTTTTTATATAACCCTCATGGTGAGGGCCAAATTAATCTTGCACCCAAATCAGAATTATCCAAAGGGAAGCAAGAAGCTTCACATATCTTTGAAATAAGAACAGGTTGAAATACCACTGGGTTTTTTTGTTGTTTCTTCTTTCCTTGATCCTCTGTGTTATTTTGGTGCCATGTCATGCCAAAAATCAGATGTGCCAAAAAGAATGCAATTAGACAATTAATAGCTTAAGAAAAAAAAAAAAATCTCATGAAACCTTCTAAAGAAAATAAAAACAACCCTCAGTTTTGTAGATGGAAACAAGAGTCACAACCATACTGGGAAGCAATCACCTTGTTCACAGTCACATCAGACACCAGAGTCCCAAGACTGATGCATCATGCAGCAGAGAGGTTACAGCATCTCATCCAGAGCAAAGTATTTGGCCCTACTCTGAATTAATCTCTGAGTGTTTCCAGCCTAGCCTTTCAATGAACACTTTACATGGAAATGGTGCTCTTGCCTTATTGGGGCTTCAGATTTGATAGACATGGGTTGAGGAGCTGATCAGGAAGGCCACAGGGATGGCTGTCCCTCGCAGTGGGTGAGAGAAGGCCACCAGCCAGGACGTCACAGACAAAGGAGGCTGTGGGAAGGAATCAGGTTATCACAGGTGATCCCACAATCAAAGGATGTGAGAGGAGAAATCAAATGTGTCTCATCCCTGCTGGCAATGGCTCGGCAGTGAGTGGGGCTTATCCATCCAGAAGAGCCATTATCCCTGCACAGATAGCACTTTCTGTCCTTCTCACAACTGAGTTCAAAGAAACAGTTGTAAAACCAGGAGACAGCACTGAAATGTATTGTTCAGATTAGAGAATAAGGTATGCCTATGGTTGCAGGAATAGTTTCATCTGCACTTTAAATGAAAAGTTAAAGGTACTCAGCTACAGGCTTCAGTTACTGATTGCAGCAAAAAGCAATTATTCTAACTACACAACCTTCTTCTCTGGCTGCTCTCATAACTGACCAGTCCAAGTATACTGAGCCTTAGGATAAGAAATTACATGCTCCCTTTGAAAGAGATGAAATACCTCACATGCAGTCATTTTTGTGTTTTTAAAAGTCTTAGTTAACAATTAAAAGAAGCCCATGTCTACTTATTTTCTCTATTTCTACAGGATTAAAAAGGTAGCTTGGGGACTCCACATAAAATTCAACTCAGTTGATCCTTGGCATAAAAAAGAATAAGAAAGAAACTCTATTAATTGATTAAGTTTAATCTAAAATTCATACAGAAGAAAGTTGATTGTTCACTAGATGAGGTCCTATTTCTGAAGCTCAGAAGCCTCTAGCAAAAATGAATAACTGTAGCTCAGCTCATCTTTATTTCATTGAACTCTGGCTGGACTGTTTTACTGCACTACTTCAAGTTGTATGGACTAGTCCTTATCTTTGTACACTAGTTCCTAACAAATTTTTGATTTTGTAAAATAAATTGTACTTTCCTGATGTGGCAGCTGACGGTCACAAGCTTTCATCCACTCCTCTAAATACCATTTAGTTCTGGTTTCATCCTTGGTTAAACAATTGGTAGCAAAGAGGTCACTTGCCTTTGGATTTTGAAGTTCCATCTTTTTCACTGCCTCAGCTGAATTTTTTGATGAGGGTGTATGCGAGGTCACAGCAAACATGGTCTTCACAGACTATTGAGGTTTTATACTAGTGATTATTTGGAGTTCTTATGGTTGCCATACACAAAATCCACAGGTGCTACAGCTGAGTTTAGTTGATGATCTTTTAACAAAATGACAAACTCTCCCCCCACCAGCTTGTTGATACCATTAACCACTACCCTGCTTGGATAAGGCTGAATTGCTTTGTATGCTCAGTCAGGAGTGGAACACATCCAGTTCTTCCTGGGTCATGCAAACAACATGTTTGCTCCAAAGCAGCTGATCAGGATCCTAGGGCGAGTCACTTCATCACTTCTACCCAGATTCAGACTGGCCACACAGTGGTGGAGAAAAAACGTTAATGGATAATCTTCATCCTGGCCCTGTGCTGATAATGAAGCTCATATGGCCACATTCACATATTGCTATGTGTGTTTATCCCATCTTGTCAATATGTAAATGTGCACACTTTGTAGGTGCACATTGCTGGCAACAAAGCAGTCACACAACACTGCCACCTCTGTGATTTGTGATTTCAGTATGGATAGCAAACAATTAAAACATTAAGATGTCATAAGACTCTAGAAAGTTAGCTGGTTTCTTCAGCGCAAGGAGAAACAAAACATACACGTGAAATGGAATTAGAGGTAAGAGAACTAAAACATACACGTGAAATGGAATTAGAGGTAGGAGAACTAAAAGAAAAGCAGAAGTGGAATTTCTCTGAAAAATCTTTGAAAAGACCACCTGTCACTTGCTGACTTACAGAAACACAAGTTTAGTGGGCTCAAAAGTAATAAGACAGTAGAGGAGGAGGAAAATTATTCTTTTTGCAGTTCTTGTTTATACAGATGTTAAAAGTTCTGGAAAGTTACAATATACTTAAATAAGTATCCTCACACCTGGATGAAAAATATAATATGATAATAATAAAAAAGATAATAAAATAGGTTATAAATGATATAAAAATAAATAAAATTATAATAAAAATAATAAAGAAAGCATTTATGATAATTGATTAGAGAAGATAGGGGCCTGTGAACATTGCAGTGTGTCAGCTGAAGCAAGAGTGTTTCAGTTAAAGCCAGTGAGTCACATGGACCATAGGCCTATAAAAATGACTGGGAATTGGGTTCATCCATTCATGAACAAAAGCTTTTTTTATTATTATTAATAAAACAACATCATTTTGAATTGGAAAGGAAAAGAGAGTGCTTGCCAGCCCCCACTGTTGCTATCAAATTGCGTTGCTATAAACCAGCTACACCTCACCCAACTCTTATTCCTCAGTGTTTGGGTCAATTTTTTTTCCCTGATTACACAGCTTGAGAGCAAGTTCATCGACTTCAAAGTCTTGGCTTATGTTGGAGCAAGGATCTCTTGCAGTTAAGACCAGATTCCCATTTTCCACTGGCTACACAACCTATTTCTTCCCAAATATCCAATCTCCTTTAATTTTGCAGATAGCTGCCCAGTGCTCACTCTCAGGATGGCTCTGAGGCTTCTGCCAGACAATAGAAACAACAACACAGAGGCTTGAGTTTGGATTAGTGTATTTTGTATTGAGCAGAACAAAATATGTTGAGATGGTCTTTTCCTTTTGGCTGCCCAACAGATTCCATTTATTTTGCTTTTAGAGAGATGCTCTGTAAAGACTGCAAAAGTAATTTAAGGTTACTGATACTTTTCTTTGTTGTGCTGTTAGAAAGGGAATGTATTGACACGTGAAAACAAAAAATGAATAAGCTACCTGATGCTCCCATCACAACCCTGTGCCTCTTTCCTGCTAGATATTATCTTAGTATCTTTGTCTTCTCAATTGTATGTATTCTGGCATTCTCATGCTTAATGTCCTAACTGAAAAATAAATTGAAAAAAATGTCAGTATTGACAAATAGTATAAGTTCCAGGGAAGTTAATAATGCTTACATGAGATTTCTTTTCACTACTTTCCAAATGTTATGAGCTGACTTAAATACAACACTTAGTGTATTAAAGTGTAAGGGAAATTGTGTTATAATCCAAGTAGACCCTTGTCTCCACCTTTTTGACGGGTTACTCCTAAAACCGTTCACATAAAATGATCATTCACGCTTTTCCACTTGAATGACTACAGAGCAAGTACAGACTTTGAGTTAAAACAACAAAAGAAAAAAATAAAAGGAAAAGAAAAAGAAAAAGCAGCTCAGATGTGGCATGATTTACAAAGAGTAAATAAATTGGAAATGGGCTACTAGCAGAATATCGAAATTGCAGACCAACCCAGGAACCATACGCAGAGGTAGTAAGGTAATCCACTTTCACCAAAACTTACAAAGCTTGTTCAACTGCATGGATATAAAAATTAGTCACCTATATTCAAAAAGATATCTGCAGTAGTTTTGAAAGGGAAACTAGTTTACTGAATTTCACATAAATATTAGAGCACAGGTTACGTGTATATTTTCGAGGTTTTTCACTTAGCCATTGATGTAATTTTTGATGTAATAAAAATATCTAAATGTCTAAAATATCTAAAAATGTCTAAATATCTTGCAAAAATTCTCAATTACCAAGACCAAGATCTTATATGTGCCACCCTATTAGGTATTTGCAACAATGATAATGTGAACCATTAATCTGATAATTTCTTTATCTGTTTTTCCCTTGAGGCTTAACATGGGAAAAATGAGTGGCTTGCTGTGGATGACCTGCACTTTGTGTTAGGTAGGATCTGTAGGCATAAAATGTCTTCCCACTGTATTTCCATGCCTTCAGTGGCTGCAACTCAGTGATAGCTGAGATTTCTCTAAAGTAATAAATAATACCTTACGCTTTGTGACATTCCTCAGTGGTAGAACTATACGCCCTTTCCAAATACACAGAAACATTATTATTCCTGTTTTACCCATGGGAAAACTCAGACCAAAAATCTCAGATCTTTATTGTAAACTAATTAGCCTGAATGAATCATTCTGTACAGAAATTTATATATATAAATAGTATAAATATTTTCACTAAATATTTCATATTGGTTTTACACAATACCCAATCCAGTTTGAAATGAATCCCTGTGAAATGCTGAATACAGTATGAGCTTTTGTTTGGATCGTTATAGTCCAAAGACAACATTGTATAGAAATAATGCATTACACTGCACATAGACAACAGAAATTCAACCCTTAAGCTCAAGGCCCTACAGCAGTGGTATCAAATATTATTTACAAGACGCTTTTCCCTTTACACTTCCTATCACAGGTGAAAGGATTATCACAGTGATGCCATGAATGCTTAATTTCGGGATGCAGGTGTTTCTTTTCAGGAGCTCTCTTAAGGTTGCCATTCTGAAGATGAAAGCAAGACATGAAATATTTTCCTTTTTTTTGTTGTAAAGTCTCATTTCTCAAGAGATCATCCCACTCGGGAGGTGCCTGATTCACTGTAAGTGATAGCCCCTTGCTTGAAAGAGAAGCACTCAGGTAAGGGGAAAAAAAGGATTGAGAATAAAGAAAGCATATAAAACATACTTCCTTTTATTATAATTAATCGGTATAAAAATTTATGTAGAATTTAAAGATTGAAGCAATCTAATGTGCCAGAATTAATAGATACAATCAGATAATTACTGCATTTTAATGAATGTTAGAATATCAAACAGTCAGGCCTTGAAGTTCACTATTTCTATCATTCTCTTCTAACATTTTAATTTTTGCTGTGTGTAGACTCAGTGAAATGCATTCAAGTGCAGAAAGCCAGCAGCTAGATTTGTAATATCACCCTTGTCCTATCTGAAATCTCATAGAAAGCTTAGGTGAGAATTTAGGAGTTACACGAATTTGTACTCGTATCTGCAGAGATGCCAGTTCCACTTTTTATGACAGAGTAAATGTTTGCCTTGGATCCTTAACTGCCAAGATATTGTGAGTCTAGGCCACTACACCCAAGTCACAGGGACACCTGGAGAAATGATATAATAAATCTATTGCTACTCTTTCTCTCATCAGCATCCCTCTGCTCAACTGTCCCCATACACACGTGTGCAGGTCTGTTCTTCTCACTGCTGGTAAATCATAGCAAGAGGTCATAGCTCTTCCCTCAGCTCTGCCATGAAGCTGCACCAATACTATACTACAGGAGCTCTGTATCTATCTTGTGCCCACAGGCTTTAGCCTGTGCCCCAGGGGTCAGGAGAGATTTAGTACAATTTTTCTGGCAATTCTTTAAAAACCTCACTGTGTCTTATTAAGGCTTTAATTAGTCCTCCTTGTCAGTCCAAAAACTCTTTGCATAATTGTTTTTCAGCTCCAAACTCTATACACAAAAAGGCCCGATAATGATTTTACACAGCTGAATATTGGTCTTTCTTAATAGATTTCCGGAAATAAAAATTATCTGCAGAAAGAAGATAACATGTATTCTTTCTGTATAACTGTACCATCATTTTCTCCTTTATGAATTTGCATTAGTAATTAACAGTGCTATGGATTTGAACTACTTAAACAGTGTATATCTATGGTTACTGACTTCTCAGTAAGCAGCTTCAAGGTTTTATTAATTTATAATTATCAAATTAGTTCTACCTATTTTTTCAGCCAATTTACCACTGAATAATTCATGAATAGTAGAACAGCTAGGAATAATCTCAGGTAATCTTTGAGCTTTGCACTGCAGCAAGATGTCAGCCATGGTGATGACAGTGCAGTGGTGGTGGTGGGAATCAGAATCACCCAGAATATCTTGAGTTGCAAGGAACCCATAAGGATCATCAACTCTGATTCCCTGGTCCTTGCAGGACTGCCCAAGACTAAACGACATGAACTGCCATGAGGGTACTATGAAAGTCTGAAGGAAACAGGAGAAAGACTTATCATTTCCATTCTAACTTTGTAATTAGAAATTACTCCTTTGAGTCATAAATTGGAGAAGCAATGGAAAAAACATGTCAAGACACAATGTCTCAAATGTAAGATGTAGCATTTCCTTCTGCATGACTGGTCTGCACTAGCATGTGGTGTTATTGACTTCATTTCTATTATGATCTGGTTAAGGTACGAAATAGAGAGATCTTGTCTCTACCACTCCAATAAGATTCCAGATATTCAGGGATAACTCTCTCTTTCCTACTTTCCACCTGCCTTTTATGCCTTTTCTTTGACTGAAGAAAGAAAATGAGGAGAAGGAAAAGGAATTAAAAGATAGCAGAAACTGGGTAGAAAAGAGAGCCAAAGTTTAGTGCTGTCCTGGTTAAAATGAGCACAACAACAACAAAAAATTGATGTATACATTTCTTGGCCTTTCACTCAGACATATTACACTTATGAAAGTCAGACTTGTAAGTGCTAAAATATCAAGGGAATCACATTCAGAGAATTCCTCTCTGCTTTGAAGTCTGTCACACAATCTGCCATTTTAGCCATCACTCATCGCTGCTGGATGTACTACTCATCTCTGAATCTATAAATGGCAGCAGCAGCAATGTTGTCCACATCATCTGGGTTAAAAGTCTTTATTTTTTTACTTGAAAATGTCAAACATGTTACACCTATCCTTTGCAGATAACGAGTTTTGTGCGAGACAGCAGGATTCCAGTGAAGATCAGACATTTATGAGAGTAATGAGAACAACCTCTCCTTTGCTATTTAAGAGTAAAAAAAAAATAATTATACAAAGAATCACAGCATTTATATTCCAACTATTTACTGAAAGGGATAGGAAATTGCATCTTGGTGTGATGTCCAGATAAGATCTGCAGGTTTTCCCTTTTTCTGTTACCTGGTTGACCCCTTTGGGCCAAGTAAATGCAACCAACACATCTGATCCTGCAGAATTTGCAAGTCTAGAATCGTACCCAGAGAAACTATTACCAAACCACAGGATATTTGCTATCTGGACTGTCAGATGTTACTGTGCAAGATATTTGCCTTCAACACTTAATACATGAGATCAGTCATAGCCTTGGAGCGTATCATCACAAACCATCTTTCCTTCAGCCCTTCTTAACATTTGCGTATTTCTTTCAACATTCTCTGATACTGTATCAGTTGCACCTTCCCATAAAGTGGTATAAGGGATAAGCCAAGTTAATAAGCATAAGGCAAATACTGAAGAACTGGTCACCGAGTTACAATCAGTAATCTATTTATAAAATCCCGTAATCCCTTATACTATCTTTGACAGATATCTGACATCCACATTTTAATAAATTAATTAAAAAGGTGAATGTTAGTGTTTGATGAATGGTTAATTGCGGATTAATTAATTAATATTTGGCAAGACTAGCAGTGAAATTCTTAGGATAGAACATCAACTTTCCCACCACCCCCTTTTTTTCTGGGTACAGTATTAAGCATCCAGGATTATGCTGATTCTTTCTGAAAAGTATTATGATGACTGTCTCCCATGAGAGCAAGACATGACTGATCTTGTGGGATGACTGTAAATGGCAAAAGTGTAGAGGGAGGAAAAAGAAAAGGTGGTTGAAATTACTGATACTGTGTTCTCTGGGTGCTAAACAATTACCTCACATATAGAGAAACCATGATATTAAACTGCAGAGCAATTTTGGCTGGAAGGGATCTCTGGAGGTCGCTTTGTCCAACCCCAGCAACTCAGAGAAGGGCCAGTACTGAAAGTGGCCAGTACTCTAGTTTGGCCATGAGCAAGTAGTGTGAATTCTAATCATCTTCAATTACAGAGTTTCCACAGCCTCTCTCAGCAACCTGTTCTGGTGCCTGACTGTCCTCTCTGTGAGTGTTGGGGCTTTCTTTCCTCTAATATTTAACAAGAATTTCTCTTGCTGAGACTTCTGTCAGCTCACCTTTGGCTGTGTGCCTCTAAGAAATGTATCTGTCTTCTCTAATGTCACTCATTAGGTAGCACCTTCCGGGCCAAACATAGATTGTCTTCTGCAATAAGCTCATCAGATTCCCACTCTGCTGTTAAATTAGTGCAGTCAGCAGCTGCCATCAAGGGCAGGTGCCCATTCACTATGACTGAGAAGTGACCACTGGCTATTCTCTTCAGAGTCATTGCACTGCATCTGGCAGGTTTTCTGTTAAAAGGAAAAGAACAGTCCATGAAGAAGAGATTCTTCCAAATATTAAGCTTTTGGGAAATCAGAATATTATGAGAAAAAAAAAAAAAAGAGAATAAATAAGGAAAAAATGTTTTATGCTTTCAGAAATTTAAATAATTCTCACTAACATTTTTGATTACTATCTCAACTTTTCTTATCTGAAATTTGTACCCTCCAAAAATTCGATAAACTGAGTTTGGCAATTTTATTTCAGCAAGAGGGAGCTTGTGTCATAACAGAGTGTTATATAATGATTAAAACCTGGGAAAATACATGGAATCTGGAAGGAGCCCAGATTTCAGCTGCATCCTCAGAGCTTATCTATAACACACATAGCTGTAATAAAAATGAACTGGATGGGAATGCATGAGTAAGCTCTTCAAATGTAGCAAAATGACTTGTGAAAAGAGGAAAATACAGTAGTGCTCATGAAACAGTACTTTCTTCTGATCATAACTTTAATGCTTGGTAGAGGAGATGGAAAGCTACTGACACAAATATATTCCCAGCATTGTAATTTAAATAACACATCTGCTCTGCCAGACTGTATCTACATAGACATAACCAGCACCATCGCTTTTCTGATATCAGTCACAGGGAATGAAAAGGACTGGGCTGAAAGCATCATTTATTTTCTTTAAAACCAAAGAGTGAGGGGCTTTTTATGCTGAAGGAACTATGTAAGAGACGCCTTGGGAAAGAAAGTTGCCTGTGAACAAAATTCTTATTGAAGTTTATAGCGAACTGTTGTGATTTGAAAAACATTTGTGTTTTGGTGCTTCCTGGCTCTCTCCTGTCTGCTCCATTCCACTGGAAGAGCTGGACAATCCTGTCCCACTCCACTGGAAGAGCTGGACAATCCTGCCCCAGAGGAAGCATGCCTTCACAGCAAAGCACACGCCTTTGTCCTGCACTTGCAGCTGATCTTGTGTGCCAATATATGATTTTAGTGACTTCTTCAATTATTGTGAACAGGCATTGTGGTTTTATTATTAACTGTGAAGCTTTTTTTTTTGTCCCTTTAGTTGTATGGCATACTGCATTTTCAGTTAATAGGTGGGAGTGCCTAGGGCATAGGATGGGTTGTTCTTACACTTTCATAAATTCATACAAATACATAATTAAATGCAGAAACAGTGACCTGTAGTAAATAATTTTAATTCTCTTATGCATGCAACTGTAGAAGGAGGAGAATCAGACAGCTGTGTGCACATCTCTTCATTTTAAAATGTAATTATGTTCCTTTGACCAGTCTAGAAAGTGGATATCAAAGGATGTGAGAAGCAAAGGATGGGAAACAAAAGGCAAAGATTTAAAAACCAACAAAAAAGAAAAGCATCCACCGAACCCCCTGAAATGATGCACTGCATTACAGTAGAGCTACTTCTAACAATTCTTAATAGCACAGCATGCTCTCAGTCTTCAATGTATTTATTCTTAGAGTGCCCTGAGGGCAGAGAAACACTATTCCATTCTAAAGTACTAAATTTTGCTCAATTCTTATTTTAGGAGGCTAATCCAAAATAGAAACCCCCGGTCTTTCACTAAACTGCTTATTCTGGAGCTGGCTAAAATGAGTGCCTTGACAGCCTCAGGAAAGGTTTGCTTCTTCACATCTCCAAGAATGCTTCAGTCTTAAGTGTCAAGTACCCTCAGTTCGCACTCACAAATGAGTTCTGTCAAAGCACAGCTGAACAGGGACATCTAACAGGAACTTCATGACCTTGATGCCCATAGCTTGGATCACACTCGGTTGGGGTCCACACTATGCTCCCTGTTACAGCCGCATCTACTCACTGTGACCCTTGCAGATAGCTCTCTGCACCCATTACTGACTAACTGAGTCAGAAGGGACCTCCGGAAGTCAACGCCCAGCTCAAAGCCTTCCTGCAGAGCCAGAGTGCATTAACAGCCTCAGAGCCCATCTCATAAACCCCACAACAGTAGCAGGATGAGGAAAGACTAAACACTGTATCTACAAGGCACTTGAAAATTGTCAACAAGCCTTCAGAATATTTAGCTTAGCTCATGGAGAGGGTCTACAGCAAGGCTAGGACTTTCCTATGCCTCCTAAGCCCAAGCATTAAACACAGTTTTCCCAGATACTCCAATACATTTGGGTGGCAACACACACTTGCAATCAGAAGTTCTGCTTTCAGATTGCTGAATCTTTAACTATTTAACCATTTTTGCAGACTTCAATACCAGATCACTTGCAAGAATGTTTTTATTAGCTAATTTGGATTATGACAGCTCCAATTAGAAGAGCGTTGTTGTATTTTCCTTAATTGTTTTCATCCAGTTTCCTCACTGTTACAATGAGCAGGTATGAGGAAAAAAAGGCACTTACTGTCCCTACTGAGTACAGCCATAAAATTATCCCCAGGGAGTAAGAACATAGAGGAATACAGCCTGTAATTAAGAGTGGATAGCATAAACAGAATGTGAATTCCTTTAGAAATTTTTAGGCAAAACAAACCACTTCCTAATTCTCCCCTTCCTTGCATGTTAAGTCCAATAGATTCTTGAAGGAGGGAGAAGGAAACAAATCTGGTATGTGGTTATTTTATCTGTCACTTCCTGTGTTAGCGCAATGCAGACAATGAGCAACCCAGTATAAACTCTTTGTTCTAATCAGGGGCATAGGCTAGTGGCATGACTTGTTGCCACTTGCCAAAAAGAAGTTTCACAGGAGAGCAAGCAGAAGGCATCCCATCTTCCTGCTTGGATTGTAGCAGGGCTACAGCAAGGCTGTTCAGTGAGAGTTATTATACATCTTTGTTCAACTTGCATGGGCTCAGATCACAATCCTTTGATTTTAGTCTTTTAAAGAGGTGTGTAGATACACGTGTGTTCCAGATTTCCTGGACATTTTTACAAGCAAGAATCATGCCCTTTAAAAGACTTCCTTTTCTTGCAGAAGTAAAAATAAGCAAAGAAATGCTTATGAACAGCAGCCTGAAGACCACAGTATTTACATGAACTCTTCTGCTGATGAATTGGAGCCTTTGCTGACTTCTGGTACATTCACATTCATTCTGGGGAAAAGGCCATTGTGTGGCTGCCTCCAAATAGATTCCATCCTGCCCATGCTTACAATGCAATTAGGTCCTAAAATCTCCAGCACTTGCTTTCCAGAATCTTTCCTCTTTCTTTGGAGGCATCTCCCAACTACTTCCTTTCCTTTCCTGTTTCTTAGAGGAAAAACACTCCAGAAAAAAAAGAGGGGTTAATTTCACACCCTACCCTATACCATTGCCAGGGAGGGGAAGAAAAAGCACATTGCTCAGTAGCACATGAATCAGCAGCTGGAGACCAGCCTGGCCCTGATGCCAGAGGGCCAGCGATGGACCTGCATGAGCTGGTCCATCAGAGCTAGGGGAAGCTTCAAGAAGAGAAAGGTGAAGGAAGGTAATGACAGAGAATGTAAATGATAAGTGAAGGTCAGGTGAAAGATCAGATAAACACGTTCATCAGATGAAGGAAGGGAACATGGAATTAGTGCTGGAGTTTCAAATGCTGAATGACCCAAGCAGCTGAGAATAGGAGATTTGGTTGAAACTGTGCAGGAGAGTGAAGTGGGGAATCAAAACTGCAGTGAAAGAAAGTCATTAACCAGACAACTACCTCCAGCATTTGTTTATCTATCTCTATTACTGTTTGCCTTGTTTATTAGGATTCTAAACTCAAGAGGCCATACCAGCTCTGGAGTGACTATACTGTATTTCTCCCACCACAGCCTCAGTTCCTGATTACAATGCTTCTCTAGGGTGCTACTCTAGGCAAATAATATAATAAATAATGGAAATGGACCCAGGAGGAAACTTAGATGTTAACTGTGTAGAAACAGGAAACCTGAGGCTTCATTGCTGTATAAATTTAACACTGAGTTTAAAGCTCATGCTGTTTGACGGGTAGGTTTTTAGAAACCTGAGCAGGAATACGATGCCACTTTTAAAATGAAAAGCAATGAGATTTCCATTCTGTCTGCTGCTGCATTAGCTCCAGTTCTATCTCTTCAGATGTTTCCTGCTGGTTCTCCTGGAGCACAGGAAGCAATGTTCTGGTGATTAAGCAGCAGTATCATTATAAAAGCCAAATGAATAATCATTGTGTTAATGAACTTTATCTTAGAAAAGATTAGTAGGGTTTGTTTTTTTTTTTTTTTTTAATGTTAAGCCTCTTTCCATATGAAAGAGGAAATGCACTCTCATTTCATTTAATCAACCTGAGATGATCATGATCTATACAATTTAATTTTCTGTCTGCATGTATTCTTCCATATCTGCATATCCAGTTGCTTAAGTGATGGTGTCAAATCATTTTTAATGCATCAGAGACAATGCACTTTCCTGTTTGCATAGACATTGAGCAGGCTTGGCTCTGTTTGCCAGATTACTATTGCAGAATAATCTCTTTTGAAGGGATTTCAAGAGGTCAGAGTCCCAGATGACTGGCTGACAGCTTTGTGGTAAGCAGTATGTTGTCTAGCTAGTAAGTAATTATGGTGAAAAGCATGTAAGAACGGGATACTACACAATATAAGGTGGGAAACACTTAAAGTAAAGATTAGGAAAGGTCTGGTTGGAACTACAAAATTGGCAGGGGGGAGTGGGTGGGGGTAAGGAGGGGAAGGTGAAGGCTTAGTGGGATCCTTCCTTCCAGTTTGAGTGAACCATACTCACTTCTCTGCTCTGCCTGGTAAGAGCGAGACCTCATTCCTCAGGAGAACAGCTCCCAAGAGAAGCCACTTTACAGTATGTTTTGAGGTGAGGTAGCCAGCTGTTGGCTTTGAAGATTTGTGCATATCTGACATCTTCTTTAAGAAGGCAAAATAAGATGTGAGTGACAGAGGTACCATGGTGTGATATTGTTGCAATAGAAAGTGATGTGGTGTGTTCAGAAACATATCAACCACTGTTTTCAGCTTGTTTCAGTGAAAGCTCCTATTCAGACCATGGCATCAACTCCTAGGAACATCCTGATGCATGACAGAGAAGCAGAATACCATGAGAGACCAAAAGAGGAAAGTCCTTCCCAGGAGCTCACTGTGGCTGGATGTGTCTGTTTGCATCTCCTGCTGCCTGGGAAGCCAAGCCTGTCCACACCATGTTACTGAGAAGTACAAGGTACGTAAAGGGAAAAAAGAAAGGTGGAGGGGTGAGGGGGGGTGCATTTTATAGATATACATTTCTCAGCCTAATTTTCTAAAAGTGAAAAACATGAGGTCATTGAAGTGGTCTAAGGAATAGAATAATGTTTTTATTGTAATAAAATGGCTGTCTGAACTTCATTTGTTGTCAGGAAGAAAACCCAAACTGCTTTTACTAGAACATAAATATCTCAGATTCCAAAGTGGCTTTAATATGAGCAAGTAGCTGCAGTTGGAAATTCAATATTAATTGAAGTCAATGGATATTTATCAAACCAATACCTACAGCCACCAGATCTGGCCTTCAAGAAACACACTGTGTCAACTGGTGTATAAATATCATTTACTGGTCACAATGGCACCTTTATTAGAAACATAAAGGTGTAAAAAATTTGTTAGGTCAAGGGAAGGATTTGTGATTCATTTTAGATTCTCAGAAAGAACCGTTTTATAATAAGCTTACCTAACAGCAGTGGAAAACAAACATCACACAACATGTTTTCTTCCACACATTTCCTCAAGTGACAAACTTGTACCACCATTGCACCTGCTGCTTTTTCCTTTCTGCTCATAATGCGGCAAGAGATGAAATTGTTGAGCTGTCTTTAATTAGTATGTGTTCTCTGGTAACCACTACCCCACTCCATTAGCTGTAACTGTAGCATTGCGTTGCCATGGCATTTTTACCTATGTAACTTAATAAATGACACAATAAACAAAGACCACACTGCACATGAAAGTAGTCATGCAGTCTGACTCTGACTAAGTTATCTTTTATTGGTTTGTTATAGATTTGGGAAATGGATAGCATATGCTGTAAAGAGAGCCACACACCAACACATGTTAAGAAGTCAAGAGGGAAACACTAATTACAAGCTTTTGTGGATTAATCAGCCTGCAAAACGATGGAGTGGTGTTAAGCACCCATCTAGCTCCCAGTAAAATAAAAGGCAAGTCATCATGACCCCAGACCACCCATAGGGAAACTGCTAGTTGCCTTTTCATTTATACCAAGACAAGTGTGACCATACTTGCCTCAATAGGAGACCAAATCCATTTGCACAGCTCCGTGGCACTAACCTCCCCCAAGGGGCAGCAGTAGTAGCACCACAGTTTTATTTTTGCCATACTTTCCATGCAAAAGCGCTATTAAAAGAGGCAGCATATGGAGCTGCCACGTTGGCACCATGGCAAATATTGATCCCTGCTGTGACAAAATGTGTCAGAAAGTTTGCAAATGGCAGGATGATCTGGCATGAACCATTTCTATGTTATTGGGACAGGGAAGCATCATGATTGTAAATGGATTTTCTTTCATTTCTTTTTTATTCTGCTCATGATAAATTCATCAAATATACAATTATTAGGGAAACAAAGTATTCAAAACAGACTTTGGCTTAAAGAACCCCGTTAGAGCAAGAAAACAAAAGAAATTCACTTGAACATCTTAGATGATTTCTTTTAGAGCTCTTCCAAATGAAGTGTAATGTTTGCAGGAAGACAGAATAGTTTCATTTCTGTTTTCAAAATGCTGTATTGTAACTTCTATATTTTCTCCTTGAAAAATATTTTCTCCTTGAAATGTTTTTTTGGTTTTGAGTTGGGTTTTTTTTTTTTGGTTGGTTGTTTTTGGTACTTGGTTTTGTTGTGTGTGATTTTTTTATTTGTTTTTTAGTACTGTTAAATAAATTTTAAGGAAAAAAGTTCTATTACAGATGAATCTGACACCCCCACTCCCCACACAATTTCAAAGTGATTTTTACGGATTTCACTAGACTGATCTTTTTTTCTTGCCAATGTTTAGTTCATGAATGAATCTCTGAATTCAATACCTTCAACTGCAATAGAGAAAAATGGACCCACTCTCATGCATATAGGTAGAAACCAAACCGCATACTTTCTTTTTTCCTCACCCTCCTTTTTTATTTCCCCTTAACTCCTCACTTGTCTTCTGTTTGTAAATGACAGTTCTAAAGAACTAAATTTGTTAAGAAAAGATGAATTGGGTTGAAAGGCATGAAAGTTTTTCTTTATCAACTGCTTTCTCCGAGTTCTAGGAAAAGTTATAGAAAATCTGACAAACAAACCAAAAAAGCTTTCTATGTAGGCAGATGAGGTGAGCCAAAGGTAACAAAGTCAAAATATAGATGTGAAGAAAGAGAGAGGAAAAGCAAAGAGAAATCTGCCATTTTATTTTTAAATGCTCTATATTGAAGAAGAGCAGAGTGGGAGAAGGTATTAACCCAGAAAAGAGAACAGATTGGGAAGAAACAAGACAAGGGTAAATGCCATCTGTATTTGTGGTATTACCTACGTAAATAATAAGACTGGATGGAAGTTTTCAAAAGGATAAAATATGTATTCAAGCCTTTCAAATAATTTCTAGAACTAGAGCAAATTGTTTGAGGAAGAAAGTTTTAGCTCCCTCTCCAACCAAACCAAAGCCCCAAAATCAACTTGCACTTTGGCAATTTCTTATTATTTATGTTTCTTAATTAGCCAACAACTTCAAGTTACTTCTTAACCACAATAACAGGTTTACCCTCTCATTTGTCTTTGTCCTTAGAGATCTACCCAACACTTAGGATCAGATGCATAGATGGAAACTTCATTTATGGGCTGTTTATTTCTCCCCTACCCTATCATTAATAAAGGAGGATCACTACTGTTATAGTTCAGTTAAAATAAGTCAGTATGATAACTGGGATTCAGGTGGGGACTTGCAACAAGCGGGATGGAAAGGAAAGGATCTTTAACTATAGCCTTTCATGTCTGGAGGAGGAGTTGACAGGTGGGAGAGTGGGGTCAGGATAAGACCATTCTTCTTCAGACTTGTCACATTAAAACACATCCATCTGCCTCACATAGCTGCAACTCCCATGCATGCATGCATCAAGGCTCTGCAAGCCCGTTTTCTTACATCTCTGCCTCACCGCGTAGCACTGAGCCCAGCCACATCTGTATTGCTAAACCTCATTGTTTCCTTATTAACGTGCACATGCCATTTTTGGGAACACACACCAACACTGTCACTATCAAGAAACATCTCCACAGCTGCTGTAGTTCCACTTCCCCCACCACTGCCAACAGTTAACGTGAAGAGTTTATGACTAAGGTTTTGTAAAGAGTATGCTTCTCTCCTGTCCTTCTTAAGCTTGTTAAGTTATTTCTTATAGCGTGTTCTCAGAAATCCCCAGTTATACACACACCCTGCAGTACCCACTGGGCTCTCTGAGGGATTTGGGAAGCTGACAGGTTCCCAATTTCTGTAGATATTTTCAGTAGATTTAAATTGCAGTGCGAACAATCATGCAGCAAGCTGGTATTCACTGTCAAAGTGCTCATACGGCCACTATAGGAAGAGGGCTTTGGAAGCAGATGCCTTGTCAATTTTAGGTTTTGCTTTTAGAGGTGAGATCAAAAAGATGTGACTGTGAAGGAAAAATAGTTGTCAGATGTAGACTCTACAGAGCTTGAGACATTCATGGTCAGTTCATGTGTACCAGTCACTTCTGCCTTTCAGGCCTGAAATAAAATATGAGGTTACTGAACCCAGTAGTGCCAGAAAATGAAAGCATAGATTGTAGAAATGAAATTTTAACTAGCCAGTTTAGGGAGCCCAGGAGATATTTATACATCAGCAAAATGTGTCTTTATATGCTTTATTGAAGTTCTAGAAAGTTCAGTTCGGCTATGCAAAGCTGATCTGCTTTGGCTTTCTAAGCTGAATCTAGATATCACATATTCATAGGAGGTCAGAGCCTGAATTAATGTCCCAGCTTACATCAAGACCACATGGATAAAAGAACACACTCTGGAGTTAACAGCTTTATTAGCACAGTCCAGTTGAGTAGCCTGGGCAAAGGGTGATGTTATGTGCTGCCTTTCATGAAATTGCTCATTCCTACCCAACAACTTGACTGTGCAACTCATCCCCAGCTTATTACTCAGTACTTCCCTCCTTCTCCCATTTGACTACTACAATCCCAAATATAGAATCACATTTCAAGTATGTTTACGTAGAAAGTATATTGTGAGGGGGTAGGGAGTGGGGGAGAAGTAATTGTTACATTAAACTAATGTTATAAAAAACTACAACCAATAAGCAGCAGTTAAAACTTAAAAGAAAAAATAAATCTACAAATGGAAAGAACAACTCAAAATTTATGCCACTCATTTTCAACAAAGCCCATGTTTCACTAGTGACAGACCCAGAGTAATACTTAACCCAACAGGTCTAAAACGTTTCAAACACGTCTCTCCAAATTTTCCTCTAGCTGGTCTAAAAAACTCCTAAACAAACCAACAGACATCTTCATTTATTATACCAATATCATTCCTTTTCATCAGACTTAATGCACTGAATCTGGTATA
Source organism: Nestor notabilis (assembly GCF_000696875.1). Lineage (NCBI taxonomy): Eukaryota > Metazoa > Chordata > Aves > Psittaciformes > Psittacidae > Nestor > Nestor notabilis. The sequence continues at coordinate 61,510 of NW_009916920.1, forward strand.
GCTTTATAGGTGCAAAACAGCTTTAGCATTAGATTGGAACAAGTCAACAGAAAGCAAAGATGCCAACTAGCCAACCAGGCATTTACATAGTCCTGCGCAAGTGGTATGTCAAGAAAAGAGGTTTGGAGAGCTACGAAAAGCTTAAAAAGTTCAAAACCAGTCCCCAGTACCCACCTTTGCCCCCCTCCCTGTTAAAACACCAGCTGATGTGAAGGCCGGATGTGGAAGCACCAAGTTGCTTAGCTAGACACAAGCTAACAGCCAGACAGATGCACCAAAGCTTTCTACACATGCAGAGGTGAAATACACACAGCAATGGCAGCTTGCATCAGAGCAACTGCTAGTAAGGTGGGAGATAATACAACAGATTTCACACAGCTAATGAGAACCAAATTACCATCCTCCTCTTCAAAGCCTACTCTGTGAAAAGCAAGATAACCACTAACCTCAGTTTAAAGACACTTGTCTCCAGGGCAAACATCTAAAACAGTGTTTCAGCTTAAAGCTGTTAAATCAGATGTGTATTCGGGGTGCTCCCCCCTTCCCAGAAGCCCTTTTGAAGCCTACCTGGCCACTCGATGAGTTTCCTCTGTGCTAGGCAGGCAGCAATACTGGGAGCCTGGTGAGTAGAACTGGTGGCTGGGAGGCATTTACAGCACAGCCTCCACCTGCTAAACAGAAGGTTTATGAGAATCAGTTGGTTCCTGTTTGCTGAAGTAATTTGGGTCAGGATTCCACCCCTCTCATCATGATAAATACTGCCCATGGAAATCAAGTGCCCATCACAACATTATATGAAAAAAAATCAATATTTCTTTGATGGGAAAAGGATACATTGTTTTCACTGGACCCTTGCTCTAGATAAGCGTGTCTGCTTTGTACTGCTGAACAACAATATAAGAGAAATTAAACTATTTCATGCAGCTTACAAGGTTATTTGCCTAAGGATTGAAAAATAGAGGCAGGAGAGACGCAATTATTTTTAGGAGATGGTCTGATTTTATTCTTGCTAGCAGACTTGCTCTACTATTTTCAGGGCAGCTTAGTGTCAGATAAAGCATACCAAACCCGTATTATTTAAAACCTGTCAAAGAGAACTTGGTTATGTCTATAGCAAGAATCTGACACACTGCTGAATCCTAAAGTTTGCTTCTGCTTCTTGAAGGGAACACAATAGACTATGATTCAGTGGTACCAGGCATCTTTCCTTTTTGTATGCTAGGACAGACTGGGCAGCAGATTAGTAATTCAATGCCCATTAGAAAGTACAACATATAGTAAGCAATCAGATATAATTAGGCAAAAATACATACATAATTACAGAATGAACTAGATCTATGAATCTATTTCAAGGGAAATACCATAATTTCAGTGGAAGGGTCAAGAATAAACAGGAATCCTCTAAAATACTCAGCTTAAATGCATTTTATTTTTTTGCCTTACCATCATCTGTCTGTTAGGATGGTTTTTCACTCGGAGCATACTGCAAGTACATCCAACGTGTTCAGACTCACTCCAGTTTTCTTTCTTGCATTAAAATCACTGAGAAAGTATGTTTCTCCTCAAGATCCTTATATCAAAGCAGTACACCTAGAGGCAAGTATATGACCACATAATTGAAGCAGTAAATTGATGACAATTAGCACATTAGCAGTGAATAGCAGCAAGTGATAGTCTTAACTGACAATGTAGTGGTTAGTAATTGATGTTAATGACTCAGAAGAAGAGGCAAATAGTGACTAATAACTGCAAATTTTAGCTGTTAAGCCTTCTGCAAGATTGGGGCAGGTGGGGATGCAGGCTGGCCAGAGTGCACAGAATTGCCACCTAACAAAGAAGAGGCTGAGGATTTAAGCAAGCATTTTGTGAGTTACTGAGAAGCAAGTACAGCTTTCTATGGCTTAATAAAAGAAATTACAAACTGTTCTAGTGTTCAGCTACTTAAAGAAACTGGTGGTTTTGTCATCACTTCCACAATTCTTAGTTCTCAGGCATTTTTGGGATACTTGTGCTAGTTTTTTTCAAGGCTGTGAATGCAGTCCCGGAGCACTACACACAGGGATTAGGGGATGTTCTAACCTCTTCAAAATGTATTAATGCATAAGAAAAAAAAAAAAACAAACCCAAAAACCACAACAAAACGCCAGGCATAAAAAACAATGCCTATTTAAAACTTTAAAAAGCATTGGGCTATATTGTCTGGACAGATGGTATATTCCGAGCAGCCTGCCTTATGTGGGGGATGTCGTGTCACTATAAACAACTCATGGAATGTAAGACCTCAATGCCATTTACCAGGCTGAATTTTACCCAGGAGAATGGCAGGATTAGGAGCTTGATTTTCCTGTTACACAGATATTTTCCTGTTTGTAAAGATGTATTCCCTGCATAAAATACTTATTGTATTGAAGAAGAGGAGAATTAATCATACTTCACAGTAAAACATATGGATAACCATGTGGGTAGCAACAATTATCCGAAGATACCTAACTAGAGGACACTGAGAGATGCCTATTTATAGCCTTGGACTTCCCTTCAGTAGGTGATGTACAACCACATATATGGAATAATCCTTTCCTTAAAGATTGGTGCCAAGACCCAGCACTGTTGATTTTTCAACACATAAAATGTCTTCTTACATCAAAGCCAAAATGGGTAAGAATGAACTTCTTATGAAGCTTTTGATTTTTAATATTGTACCTCCTATACCATATTTTTGAATGAATTTTGGAACGATTAAAAGCCAGTCCATGGCTGGCTTCTGTATGAGTGTTATAATCTTCAAGGCAATCATTTCCATTGGAGTTTGAATGATAAAGGACTCCCATAAATTTTAAAATGAACTCAGTTCATTTTATATTCCTCCTCAAGTGCTCGTTATTTTGATCCAAATTGTGGAGAGTATGTCTCTACAGCCTTGACATACCTTCCCATGGCCAGTCTTTAACATACAGAGCCAGATTCTCAGCCACAGTAAATCAAAGCAGTGAATCAAAGTCGATGTGTTTAGGCTGATTTACACTCAGCCAAAGCTCCAACCTAGTCCTTGGACTGTTGGTGACTCCTCAACGGGGGGAACTAACCACAGGTGTGATCCCAGGATATGCACAGTGGGTTTCCCCAGCATTGCTAGTGTACAGTGCTTTGCCTTGGGATGAATTTATCAGGCACAGGACTTCTATGGATACTATATTTTCTTCCCATTATCATGACAGAAGAATTTTTTGCCCCTTTGTGCTGCAGTTATGGACATAGAAAAAAAGATGAAAATTTTCCCTGTGGAGTTGTAGGGATAAATATTTATGTTTTGTGGAGTTTTTTCCTTTCTCCAGAGGGGATCATCCCTGAGAAAATGCTGGGCTTCTATGGTCAAAGAAGAGTCTAGTGACAACAGGTTTTAGAGCAGCACGTCTTTCTACTTAGATTTGGAGGAAGGCAGATGAATAATCTATTAAGAAAAAAAGAAGACCAAGAATAGCTAAGGGCTGCTCACAGTTGCTGTGGCATATAGAAAAGCCAAACTGTGGAAATTATTCAGGTGCCTTGAAAGTGAAAACTTTTTTCCCAGTCCAAGGTAGTTTTTGTGGGTAACTTGTGACCAGGCAGACCCACAGACTGCTGGATTAATGAAGAAAGCATTTCATTCCCAAAAGGTAAAAAATAACCTGGTATTTTGGAAAGTATCTTAAAAACTGAAAAGTCAAGGACTGCTTACATATAGCTATTACTTCCTACAATACATGTATTTTAAAGAATGTTTTTACCAATGCTGTGATCATACCCTCTTATGTAGGTTTTTCAACTTAAGTGTCTAGAGATCATAAAAGCATTTTTAATCAGTAAATGCATTCATTAATCTTTTACTTTGCAAGAAGAGTCATTCTTTAAGTAGTATTCAAATGAACAATTATGTTCGTGACCTCTAGTTGTGGCATGTTTCCAGACTCTGGTACATTATTTTCTTAAACCTCCAAAGCGTATGGATGTGATATCCATCTCTTATCCGAAAATTACGAAGCACTGGGCGTGAAAGGCTGAAAACACCAGCTAATAAGACCATTCCAGCAATTTTCAGAAAGCAGAAAGCTCTGCAGCAGATGCTGGACTTCAGCTTGTTGAAACTAGAGAGAATTCTGGGAATGCTCAGGCACAATGTAGCTTTTATCCCACTCAATCAGTGGTACTCAGGTATAGTAAGAGTTGCACAAGAATATCTTCAACAGAAATCATAGGAATGGTGTTTCCAAAAAGACATGCACCTGTCACACAGAGTGAAGAAGGAGTTGTGTACCACACAGCTATAAAACTGCTGCGTGAGAAGACTCTCTTTTGGCTACTGGTACAAACACAAAGGCACTTCAAGTTTCTCAAGTCTGCCATGCAGAATGAGTGACTGAAGCATCTTACAGAGATGTTGTGTCAGACTTTAACAGAAATGATCAGGGAAACAATAAATCTTCTGGTGCTCCTCTGGTTTTACTTTGAAATTTCTTTCTCAGCAGTTGAATGCTATTGCGGAGTTGAGAACAGACTTTCTCATGACTGCTTTTTCCAGCCACCAGTAATTTGCTCAACCTACCCAAGGCAGAAATGTGAGAAAAGAGAGAAACTTATTTTGCTAGGAAAGAGCAAATGCAGTCTCTATTTTTATTTTCCAAGCATTTTTTGCAAAGTAACGCACAGTACTTCAATACCCCCCCAGTGGTGTGGTGGTGGGATCACTCCAGGTTAACACACAGGCTGGCTCAGATACCTTCACCTCCATGAGCTGGGCAGGTAGGATGCCTGCTCCCTGTGTCTCAGAGAGGCAGCATGCCATAACAACACTGGCCTGACAGGAGAGATCATCCTTTTGTTTATTTAATACCATTCCTGAAGCACAGAGCCCTTCTGCAATGAATTACAGCATCTGGGCAAAGAGTTTGCATCAAGCGGTCCATCTCTTGCAAATGTTACACTGAGGACAGTCACAACTGAAGATGCCGGATTTTCAGTCAGTGTAATTTACTGTTGGTCCATTATCCTCAAAAAGGCTGCACGGGTTGAGACCTTCCAAACAAGTCTCCTGTAAATCCGAAGACTGTGTCAGACAGCTCCACCTGGAATGACAGACCCTTCCTGATGTGTTTTGCAGCTATCAATTGCTTTCCTTAATGTCCATGACAAATTTTTGTTGATGTCAATGTGAGCCAGGGACCTGAAGCAAGTTTCGCTTCTCCTAGTGATTAAAAGAAAAAAGAATGAAGTGAGGAAGGAGAGAGAAAACCTAAGAGTTCAGTAAAACTTTTAAATATTAACATTGTCATGATTTTATTAGTTGTATATTGAAGATAAACACAATATAATTGAAATATATCTCAGTGATATCTCTGTGTCCAACTCTGCCTGACTTTCACCACAAAAATGTTTCAAGTAGCTTGTAGAAAGTTAAATAAATACAAGAAACCTGAATTTGCATATTACTTGAATTTATGAGTTTTTATAAATCTATTTTGTGCAAAACTAATTATTATAATGATCTCTGAGTAAGAAGTAACACCATACAAGACTGAATTCAAATGACATTTTTGTTATATGCTCTTGTTTTAATTTTCTAGCTTCACTGGATAACTAGAAATCTTTGCAGCTGTAGTAAAGTGCCTCATATATAATGTATAGATCACATCCTTTTGCCATTTTTCACAGGTGCCTGGCTATTATATGGTTCAGAATTCATTCATAGTGCCTATTAGAGGTCTTTATATGTAACTGACTTCCTTTCTTGAATATTTATAGCTTTTATGAGACATTTATGGGTAGACCCAACAAGAGTTTCTAAGGAAATACTGGGAAATAGTTCTGTATAACATCATTAATATACAGTTCTTTGATGGTAATGGCCACAAATGTCATTTAACTGCTATATTCTTACTTCGTCTAAGCTTTGTATTGATGGGGAGACTGCTATAGAGAGCCTCTCCAGTCTGAAAAGTCTTCTGGGAAACAATTGGGCTCCCACTTAAAGTAACACATTTCAGTCTAGAAATTAACCATTCAAGTCAGGGTATCTGTACCAGTGATCACCATGGGTTGCATCGAAGGTTGCAAACTCTTAAATGAAAGACAAAACAGATTGCATGTATAAAAATATTTGTAAACCAGATAAGACTGACTTGGCTTATGGTGGGACAAAGGCAGCCCTAAGAGCACAAGCAACATTGCAAAGACAAATGACTTATTGTCTGAAAGAGAGAAACGTTGTTTTGTAGAGTTGTACATAGTAGTGAGATTGATATACTAGATAATATTTGCTGGCAAATTCAGAAAGGCAGTGCTCCTTATCAGAGATACCTCGAGGGGTTAAGACAACATCTGCTCCTTCTAATAAAGTTATATCTATCAGTGTCGTCAACGAGGTTATAACAAAATGACACATTTTCCTACTCTACCCTTATTAGCCACTTAGGTTAGAAAGCAGGATTGAAAATGTGTGTCTGTGTATATATTTACACACACACATAACAATTATTTCAAGCCTTGTTCCCTGTGGATTTATGGATTTAGACAACATTGTATCAGAAAGAAAAAAGTATGATGTAATTCAGATTTATATGAAAGCACAGAGTCATATTTTTCCATCCAGAAGTACTGCAGTGAGAGTGTTTCATACAGGAGGAGCTGCTACTCAGCATGGTGTAAAGCAGAAACTGTGACATCCACACTATTTGAATTCCAGAGTTGCCAAATAATAAGTGGATTATAAGATAAATTTGGGAATGTGCTAAGACCTTTAATAAATTAAGCAAACAGTACCTAAAGAGTTTCTATGGGTGCAAAGTATATATGCCATAATGTATGTAAATAGATATTTTTGCTTTTGCTCACTGTCTTAAAATGGCAAATATCTTTCCATACTTTCTAGATAGGATATTAATAAATAAGATGTGAAATTTTGTCTAACTGCTGATATTGAAGGTAAATATATTTGCTTTTTTTAAGTTTGTGATAGAACTTGCAAGAAATGAAGAATTCAGAATAGTGTTTGGTTATTTTTGAAGGCAAACATTAAAGACTTTTTGCATATTCTTCCCTTTGTCCCTTAAACTGCTCAGTGTACTTTCATACCACTCCCTGTTACTGGGATGAGACTTTTCTCTTGAGTAGCTCCTGGCATCTGGAACAGCTTTTCTGCAACTTCCATGCTTCACCAGTTCCATTTATTTTTATATCTCATCTCTTCTCCCTTGACTATCTCTTTTAATTTCTCTCCATCTGCTTTTCATATTAACTTTATAACTCCATATAACATTCGTGATGCAGTTTGCATGAAAAACACTAGCTACTCAAAATAATGCTGAAGCTCACTGATAACCTTGTTGAATGGATTTATTCCTGTGGAAGCCTGTTTCCTCCTCTGGTGCATGCAGGAGCGGCTCACTGACAGCAGTCATAGAATCATAAAATCATGAAATCAACTAGGTTGGAAAAGACCTTTAAGATCATCAAGTCAAACCATTACCCCAGGACTGCCAAGACCACCACTAAACCGTATCACTGAGGACCTCATCTACATGGGTTTTGAACCACCCATGGTTGACGCCACCCAGGGGTGGTGATTCCACCACTTCCCTGGGCAGCCTGTTCCAATACCTAATCACCTACTCTATAAAGAAATTTTTCCAAATATCTAATCTAAACCCCCCCTGGTGCAGTTTAGAGAAAAGAATATCAGCATTTTAATATTTCGGTATTAATCCTCAAGATGAAGAGTTGATTGCACTAGGTATTGGGCAAACATATGAAACAAGAAAGCAGAGCTTGCAGCCAAAAAGTGTAAAATATTTATAAGCACACTGATGGCAGTGATAGAAGAAGAATCATAGAAAAAAATCTTATTTCATTTATCCAGTAAAAGATTATATCTAGAACATGGCTAATTAATGGAAAGCCCTGCTAATGGAAACTGCTGAAGTCCAGTGCCTCAGTATTCAGCTTTTTACTTTCTCTAATTTGCTTCAGCATGTGCTATAGATTTTAATAGTACATGAACAATCCTCTCCCTGTACAGAAAAAGTTGACATCTTTCAATTTAGTGAGGGATGTCTCTGGGCAGTGTTTATAAGAGGTTCTGGGTAGGTCATTCACCGTTTCCAATCTTGTGAGTGTTTCTAGACTATTACAATAAATAGAGTGGGCTCAGCTGGTGGTTTTAACTGCCCGGTCAGTTATACTAATGACATAACATAGAATATGATAGATTTAGAATTAATCTAGATTATAGATATAGAATTAATCTAGTTAGTGTAGGCTGATTTTAGCATGCTTTGCAAGCCCTTTAGTGTTTCAGTTGCTGCAAGCTGCATATATATCTGCACTTTCTGGTCTCTATTCCAATAACAATTATTTACTACAGCTAACAAATCTTTGAGTCTATGTAACCTGTGTTTCACCTGTACTGACCTCTCACACAACTTATCAGAGCACTGTAAAATGCCATAAGTGTATTTCCTTGTGTATTGTGCAGTGTCAATTTTTCTTTTTGATGTTGCTGAATTTCACTTTCTCTCGTGCCAGTATATTAAAAATCTATTAATGTTTCACACATAAAATGAACACAAATTGAGCTAGTGTGAGATTTATATTCCAACATATAAAGGCCCCAAAGTAACTCTCTCATTATTATGCCCCTGCATGTGCCAAATTGAACTCCTAACACTGTGGACAAATGTTTCAAAAGTCACAAGTGTATTTCTTCCTGACTGCTCTCCCAGCCACGAGCTCGGAGCTGTTCTTACTGCAAGGCAAGCCAGTGAGTTATGTTTGTTGGAGCCGCTTTCCAGTCCCATTAAGCAAACTCCTCACCTGCGGAAAGAAAATTCTTGAAGGAAATCCAGGTGTATTCAGAATTACTTCACTAAAACAGATTTAAGTTGTCCCTTGAAAATCAGGCAACATCCATCTTCCCATTATTATTCACTGCCTGCCATCAGAAATACTGACATGGTGTCTAAATACCAGTTCTTTGCTCATTCAGTCAGATCTTTTCCCATGATTTCTTTCTCTATGTGCTCATGGCTTTAAAACTTATTTATGCCTCTTCTTTTCAAAACACCATGGATTACAGTTATTTTCTTTGCTTGCCTCTTTTGGCACCGCTTTAAGATGTCCAGCTTAGCCTGTTATGACATAGTTTATGAACTTAAGCAAGTGGTACAAGCAAACTACTGAAGCTGAAATCGCAGGCTAAAGCGTTAAGGAGTTGTCAGTGTTTGTGGTCTGCATACAGTAGAACATTGGCTTTGGAGAGATGCAGAAAGACTGTACAATCCTTACCAACTCCAAGAGACGACCAGCTCTCCCTGAACCATGCTTGACAGGTGCTGCTTTGACCTGTTCTTGTCTCCTGTTGTGGACAGCCTGCAGCTTTCTTTAACAGTTTTTTTCCCCAGATATTATCCTTCCAAAATATTATGAAGATTTTTTTTCTTAAAAAACTAAGTTTCTCTTACTGCAATCTGGATTTCATTACTTCTTTGTCCAATTCACAGCAGGCATGGAAAACAACCTAATCTCTTCCCTGAAGTGACCTTTTAGGCTTTTGAAACTCGACCATCCCTTCAGGCTATTTTTTCTTGACAAAATAGCTCATGTTCCTTCCATCTTTCCATATAGATCATATTTTCATAAGTGGAAAAGAAAGAAAGAATAGTATTTAGTGGTTGACATATGGGCATGCTGGTCAGGGTGCTCTGGTGTTGCTCAGCTTGGAGAGCTGTTGTTGACTGGATAGCAATGGTGAGTGTTACCTTCACCCTCACTCTCCTTCCCGCAGGGAAGGACACATGACTTGCTTAGTGAGGGCCACCAGCTAAAGCAGGGCTTTTTTCTTTTAAAATCCACTAATGTTGTCTTAATGTAACCTGTAATGAGTATAGGTTATTCTTATATCCTATAATGTTTGGATAGTGGAGAGCAAATAGAAAAACACATTCCTGCAAATAGAAAAACACATTCCTTCTATAAAGGAAATACCTTTGTTATGTCTCTCCTTCCCACCCTTTGTTGCTGCTCTTGATACTGATTAAATCTTCATTTAACTTCATAATTTTTCTTAGTTTTTGTCTCACATGCTCACTACACCTGGTTTCATAATCTGTTGTCATGGAAATCAGACAGATGTCAAAAACATGGCTTTATCACTTAATTGTGTGATCCACACAGGAGAAAGAATAATGCAGAGAACCTGATGGGAAGTTTTGCAGATTAAAGCAAAACAAGAAGAAAATGGTAAGGTAAAGCCCCCAAAATTACCTTTTACATGTAACAGTGTTCTCATTACCACCACTGGAAAATAAAAATTTGCAGGTATTGTTTTCTGTGTTCATTTTTGTTTTTTATTTTACGTACTGAGTAAGGATCCTGCTCTCGGTCCTTCATGTGATTTAGTGATGCATAACGAGTTGTGTTTGTGCAGGGAGTATCACCATGTAAACTTCTTATGCAGTTAAGGCTTTACAGGTGTTCACTGAGCTCAAGACTAACAAGTACCATAAGAGGTTTCATATATGTTAATCCATCATTAACGAAAGAATAAAACCAAAGGTAATTCTCCTAAACGTCCAGCAGAGTGGGCAGTGGAGTCTCAGGTCTATCATGAAGGTAAATGGTATTTCATTTTTTGCTTAGGACTGCACAGCCCCATTGAGGTTCACAGTGAGGTTCAGTGTCACCAAATGGTAATGTCCCACAGAACATACTCAGAATTTGCACTTGCCCTGAAATCCTGCATCCCATCAATATGGTTTTACACTGTTGAGGGATAGAGTTAAAATCTAATCTCATGGTAGGATGTTATCAAATGGGGCTAGTGTTAGGGTTAGAAACAGAGGCAGCTATATGAAGCTGTGCTTCTTGTTTAGGATAAAGTCCTCTTATGACCAAAACATCTATCATATTAATTTTCACACAAGCAAATAAAGGAATTTTGTGTCTTTAATGCCAACACCTCGCTACCTTTGTTGAGGAAGTCACCATCCATGTCTATGTTTATACAGCAGTTTTCCAACTAGCTAATAATGTCGTTCCCTTACACTTTTTTATCAAGTTTCTACTAGGCACAGAATGGATTTTTTTTATGCTTGTTACAAAAGTAGCCCCATGATATCTGCTTATACATCTATTTTGAAATGTCATCCAGACTAACAAATCTACCTAAAAAAATGCTGGACCTTCAGAAATTTCCTACATACAGGAAATTTGCAGTGCTTCCTTGTTATGTTGCTTTTCAGGGAGGCTACATATATCTGAGGAGAACAGGTACAATTTGATTCTGCTTTATAAATTAAACACATCAACTCTAGACTTGTCATCTCTGAGTGTAGTTAGAAACATAGTTTTCTTTAGGGTATAAAAATACACCTGTGTTTTTGTTAGTCTAGATCAAACAGTGAAATGAAAGACTGAAATCAGGATGGAAGGAAGGGTGAAAGGAAAGAAGGAAGGAATGAATTAATCCAACTTGAATATCAGATCTTAAGATAAATTTGCTGAGTCTGGCAGTTGAAGAAATAACCTTGAATTATAATTGAACATATCTATACATGAATCACTGAGAGACAGTGCACATAAAACTTAGTGTCCACACCTTCACAGCATTGCTTTCCAGTTGAGAGCAGCATTTTCCATTGCATAAGATCTGCAAAATATGCACTAAGACCCTTCCTTCAGGCTATTGGCACTGGTGTGCTGAGACCTGCTGTATGCTGTCTATATCTGCCACAGAAACTGCTCAGATTCAAACTGGCGTAAGCGTGATGACAACTATATAACATTTACCAGTCTTTTAATATTTTATACAAGAGAATGAATTGTAGCTTTTCAGTATTAATTCATACTACAGCAACAATATTATAGTTGGAGAAGGGTAAAATGAATGTGCTATTTATGCTGAAATTACACTGAATCACAAACAGTGTTCCTGGAAGGCTGAAAATTTGAATAATTTCGAATAAATTATTGATGATTTTAAAAGCCTTTCTTATTGATTATAGGTTGTACTCTTAGGTTAAAGGAGTGCAGTTAAGTCCTGTCAGAGTCTTTCAAAGTCAGAGTTCATCAGAGTAAACAAGTACCACCATGCTGTAGTCCAGATCAGCCAAAGAGGAGTAAAATGTTAATAACTACATTTCTCTATAGATTTAAACCCTTCTGTTTATTATTATTTTGCTTTCTGAAAACTGCTCTGGAGCTATACAGAACAAATTTAAATAAATGTATCTGATATGCAGCAATTCCTCTTCAGCCCTTCTTTGACTGGATGAGTGGTGGTGGTGGGTGACACTTTGGTCAGCCAAAGCAGCTGCTCCAGCTGTGAGGCACTGAGCAATGTGAACAGCAGAATGGCAGACACCCTAATACTACTTCACTCACATATTTTTCTCCAGCCCCGTCCAGTTTGCTTAAAATCTGGCTCTCTAACAATGCTGTGCTAGCTCTGCATTGCTATAAACATAGTGACAGTATTACCACAGGCTGTTCCCAGTTTACTTCTGGGTAATTGAAGTATCCTATTACTAACTGTGTTTGGTTTCTCATTCTGTTTCTTCATACAGTATGCTTTGGTCATGTTCATTTCACCCTAGAGGTCTTTAGCAAATTCCTGTAATTACTTCTCCACAGCTCTTGTTCACTCATTGCAACTGAAATTATCTCTGAACATTAGTTCCATTTGCTAAATCTCTTCTTGCTTTATTAACTTTAATCAAACTAATATATACTGCTAAATCAAAGGTGGTTTAAGATGCCCATACCTGGCTCAGCCCTCTTCCCAGGGGTAAATACCCTCTTGAAACAGCGACAGAAGTTAATTTTACAATTATCAGAATATAATTTGGCTGCTGTAATTTCAGTTATTGAATAGTTGCCATTGATGCCATACAAAAGCTGCATTGCTGCTGCAAAACAGGTCTGAAAAGAATTCTGTGCGTAGTCACTTGAATTTCAAAGTAAGTTCACTCTGCAATGGAGATTGCATCTCCATTACTGTTTGCTTTTCATGAAGTTTTGAGTGAAAGAAAATTCAGTTGGGCAAAGTGCACTCCCTACTCATGGAAAGGTGTGATTAAAGGAAAGAAAGAGAAAGGGTTTGGCTTTCATTTGTATTTATTTTTAGAATGTGTGAGGAGCACAAATTCTATGGTATTGAGGAAACACAAAAGACTGGTTGAACACATTGTAACTCACATTGCTGTTAAGGAAAGAATTCCCAGAGGAAAAAAAAAACCAAAATCATAAGAAGTATGACAGCTTTAAAAATCCTCATTAAAATCAACCTAACTAGACCTCTAAATCATTTTGACTTCAATTAGTCTGCTTTTCTATGTCAAATACACATTAATGGCCCAATCCTGTTCCCACTGTAGTCAGAAGAAATACTGCCTCTTGTCTGAATAGAAGTGAACAGGAGTTCAAAAGTCAAGCCAGAGATCTCTGAAGAACAGATGAAAGCTAAGCCTCAAGCTCATGCTTTCAGAGTGTGCTCAAACTAAGACGATTACCAGAAAAGTTGATTTTTGTATATAACAATATATAAAATAAAGGGATAAATCTACCATGGACATTGCTGCTGTTGTTTAGTTAAATTATTGCATAGAAAGATTAAGGGAGAAGAACGTCCTCCTTTGTGCCATCGTAAGTAACATGAGCTTACAAGTAGTTAGGTCTATTTTGTCAGTTATAAAAGCATAGCTAAAGCACACTGATTGTACATGTATAAGATAGATGGATTAGATTCTGCCCTAGACAGTTCTTGTGTAGTGAAACATGTGACACCAGAGGACAGGTCTCCTGGCAGCTAAAAATCTTCCTAGTCAAAATCCTTTCACTTTAATTACGTGCCTCAGAATTTCTTCAGAGCGCATTGCAGAGGAAAGTGGAGGTGGCTTTCCACCAGGAGGTACCAACCACAGTGTGCACTTGTGCTCTGGTCTGAAAGACGGCAAGAGAGGGAGTTTGAGGAGGTACTTTAATACAGTGTGAAAATATGACCTTGGAATTGCTAAATAATAATGGCCATAACAGATATATAAATGAATCCTGTATAGGACAATCTTGTGTCCAAGAAGCCTTTGATCTTAAAGGGCTATGTCAGACTTTAGAATATTTCCCAGTAATGAACAAAAATACTTTATTCCAATAAAATCACTTCCTTCTGAAACACATCTATGTGTCATGTGAAAAAGAAAAGTTTGTCACTATTGTGACGAAAAGCCCGGCATGACACACTATTCGTAAATCTCTGTCAACCAAAACCAGCAGAAAGTCCCAAATAGATTCTGCATGTGTGATTTCTGAATCATGCTTGCCTAGACAGCTACAGGTCAGGTTTTATGCTGTAAGGTTATCCCTGAAATGTGGATGAAGCTGGTTCTACTTCTTAATTGGAGAACAAAAATCATACTTTGGTCTCCACTCTACTCTTGCTGTGGACTGGGACAGTCCCTATAGGAGTTGTCTTCACTCCTTTGTGCACAGGAATGTTTTAGAAGTACTGGAACTAGATTCTTTTGCACAAGAATCTGGGCTTGCCAATTAAAAAATAACAAAGAAAAGCAACAGGAGAAAATAATAGCAAGAGCAAAATAATAATAAGAAAAAAAATATGTTTCAAAAATTTCTGAGTCTTCAGCTCTTTTTTTTCAGATGCATCTAAATTCTCCCATTGCCTCCCAAAGAGAGCTTGCCTGACCTGTAAAAGTTAGATAACTGGCCTTTTTTGTCCTGAATTTATCTTTATACGAGTCCCCTTGCAGGTTTTAAAACTAATAACAGCACAGTTCTTGTACCTTACCTGAGTGAATTTGGTATATTTTCAAGCTGTTCATCTTCAAATATCTGGACTGGTAGTTTCCACTCTCCCTGAAGAGAAGATTTAAATCTCTCAGTAACATACTGGGAATCAAGTTGTTATTTTTAAGGTTTTGTTGTAAGATCTAGACCCTTGCTGGTCTAATTATATGGTAGGTAAAACCACAGAAGATGTATGTCTTTCACATCAGTTCTCTTTAAAGTCAGATATCTGAAATGACCCTATGAAAGCTAAAAAATAAACCAAAGACAAAACAAAAAAGCCCAGATAGCACATAGGAATAGGACAGACATACATTAATGTATGCCTTTTGCAAAGGGCTAATGAATGTCAAGAATAAGGAGACAATTTTGACATCTCTGAAACTGTTTCCCTTAAAAAAATAGTGTCACACGTACTATAAAGTTTGTAATGGATGTATCATTCCTGAAGTTTTTAAAAATAACAAAAATATAAGTCACCTTGAATCTGCATTTTAGGTATTATATAGCATTTATTATCTGATCCTTTTACCATCTTTATGCCATCAAAATGTAAGGCTGAAAATATCAAGATCTGCTAATTAACATCTTAATGTGATTGATGTGTTATTCTGATTAATTCAATTTTTATAGCATTTAATTTTTGAATGAGCACAGGTCTCTCTTGTCAATAGCTGTATCATTTATATAAAAAGTGAAACAGTTTTTAGCAGCAATTTTTAGTAAAGGAAATTACTTTGACCCAGAAAAAAATGCAAGTTGCTGCTACTGGTTGTTTAAAGCATTTTGTTTTCAAGACTAGTTTAAAATAGGAAATCCTAATGGATGTGGTAGCCAGTGTCTTCACAGAAAATATGATTCATCTTCTTAAGTAACAGTCGTCTTTACAACCAGAATGTAATTGCCATGGGGAACAGCTTAGAAAATATGAATTTGCTAAAAGTAAAAATATGAAGTGTTTCTAATGAAGAAGATTATAAAGCTATACATAAATATTATTTTCAAAAACCTGTCTGTTTTTATACTGGTAAAAATGCATGTTTTCATGCACATAATGGATATAATATGGGTAAAGCATTCCTCTGGGGCCCAAACTTCCCAGAAAATAGGTGAATACTTCAGCACGAGCACTTCTCATATCAGTAGCACAGAAATATCAGCAGAAAGTTTAGGTCAGGTTGTGGAATAAGGGACATTCTTTCCTAGCAATATCTACCTTTTTGTCCTGAAAATAAACCCCACACATCCCAAACTGGCAGGTCACTGAACTTATAAACATCAGTCCCTTTTTCTTCCATTCATTTACTAGCACGGCTTAAAAATAATAACAGGAAAAGAGTCATCTTGAGAAGTAGTATGGAATAAATCAAAGTTGATGGAGCTACTGTTATTTGAGTACTGCAGGGTTACCTGGGAGATGGGCTGCAAAGGCCTGAGTGCCTTTGGTTATGAAAGACCTATTTAAGACCTGATTCAACATGGAAATAAATGGAAAGGCAGCCATTTGACTTACTTGGGTATTGATTGAGCTCCCGTGAAAGGAAAGCCTCAGTGAGCATATTTTAATGTCTTACAAAAGACTTGTACTCAGAGACATAAAGAGAGCAAGGTTTGAGTCATTTATATTACAAAAATATCCAAATGAAGATATGCAATGCAGTTTTTCTGGCAGACTAAACACAGCTAAAATAAAAAGCTTCAGTACGTCGGCAAACATTATGCTCCAAACCACGTTAATGTGCTTGAATAGTTTTCTTTATGCATTCCTACCTAAACTCTTTAAATGGGCATAAACTTCCTGTTGACTTTCCTACAGCCCTGTTCTTACCTGCAGCACATGATAAGCAGCTGGCACTGGGCTTTACTCAACAGATGGCTGGCACAGGGGCTTATGCACATTTGCTCGTCTCTGGCACTAGTCAGGGATGAATTATATAAAAAAATACTTCACAGTTGTTGGATGAAAAAAATACAGTCTGGTCCATCCGAGTGGAATTGTTGTTTTCAATGAGTGTGGTTTTGAACTTGGTACGTTTTCAAAGGTCAGCTGAACTTCTTGGGAATCTGTGAAAGGAGATCAAGAAAGTATCTGATATCACTGTTATTAGGATTAACAACAGTGATGCTGGTCATTTTTTTAACCGTGAGTATTCCTCTGGCTCTTGCTTCCATCAGCAGTTAAGAGAACTGAATGCATGCTTCAGGGAGATTTTCCATGACACATGCTTTCTTAGGAACACTATCTCCATCAATACAGACAGACCAGTTTTTAATCATCCTAACCAATTGTTAGAAATAGTAGTGAAACTGCAAACTTGATTTCATCAAGTGTCTATCTAATTTGTGCCTTATGAGACTCTGGTATATGGATGCTAGGCTACTTAAAAAAGCAACTTTTAGTGTGTGTTTTTTGTACATTTTACATGTGCCCTAAATAACACAAGAAAGAGGAATCTGCAGGAAGGAGCTCATGGATGAGCAAACAAAACACAGGCCTGTTTATTCAGCCTTAGAAAAATGGAAAGGGAAGAAAAAACCCGTGGAATTTAACTGGATCTGATCTTGTGCTCTGATATTCAGGTTTTTCAGTGTGCAGCTTCTTGTGTACATCCCTACAGGATGGCTGAAAAAGCGGGAATGTTGTGGGAATCGTGTCCCTAGTGGGGAAAGTAAATAATAGTCGCTCCAAAGCAGAACTCAAAACAGAGTCAGTGCTGACTGCAAACTATTTCCCTAATTAAAGGGTCAGGAGAATTTAAAATTTTGAGTTTAGGCATGATGTGTTGTCCTGCAAATGTGTGTATGAATGAAGCGCACAAAAAGACCCACCTGGCAGGAGGAAAGAACAATCTTCCTGGTATTTTCCTATTTTCAGTGTGTACTACATCACATGCTGTAAATTTAATGATTTTTCTTTTGCCTACTCAGGATAAATATCTGTTGATATCTACTCCCAAGAGTCCCAAGCTTTGATAAATCCTCCATGACTAGCTAGAACTAGTCCTTTCACAGAGCATCCACCTTGATTATGCATTTCTGTTTCTTCCAAGTCTCCTGTTTCATCTTTAGCTAAAGATGGTGAGAAAAAAATTTAGAGTTTTAGCAAAAAAATGTAAGCCTCAATTAATTTATGTATCTATTAGTAAAGAGTTTTTCCTTAAGGCATGGTCCACAAATATCTGTACACCTCAAATTGTATCTTGGCTTAAAATAGATTTTGTAACTAAAACTCTACAAATGAGCAAATAAGATGTGTTCCCATATTCATGAATTTCTTTCTTTTTATACTTAAACATTTTTAAAACCTTGGGCTCAACTCCGCATTTCCATACAACCTACAATAAAGGCAGGGAGGGTGCTCAGTTACCTTTTTACCTGCAAGAAGCATCTGATGAGCAGTAAAGTTGTCCAACTAAGCCCACACTGCATATGGTGTAGACCCGGAGTAGGTACCTCATTATGAGAAAAGTTTGGAGTATACCTTAAAGCTGGGGGTTTTAGGTTCTGCCTGAGTTACACATACCACTGGAAGCTGTTGCTGAAGTCAGACATTTTCCATACCTCCTTGCTGGACCTCATGGTGGCCTTCTCCACCCCCATCCCCAAGGGGCCTCTCACTCCCTGTGAGATGACATGTCTTTCCAAGAGACAGAGAAGATGGGAGTGATTGGTCTTTCTCTGCTGGAGGATCCCCTGGAGCTTTAGGTTGTCACTGGCTTCACCAGTATAGCTCTGAAACCACCCAAGGATACCTAAAGATGTTTAGGGACAGTGTTTTCAATGCTCTGGAGTTGCTTGGGTTGCATCTCATGCCTGGACCCTGCTCGGTGACTATCCCCAGGGCCTGGAAGATACCAGCACTGGACTTCCTCCAGTGCTGCAGCAGCTTTTTCCTGTGCTTGGGGTATTTCTTCTGGCAGCACGACAATACAAAACCTTGGGAATACAGAAAAGTCTCCATTATCCTAAGAAATGTTGGTGGCAAAACACCCTCATCCAAGCCGGGCTGATTTTCTTTCTGGTGAAGGGTTCACCAACACAGCTCACACCTCTGACCTCAGAATAGAGCTTCTGCAGCATGCCTAGCCTGCGTTTAATTTTCAGTGCTGTTAGGAAGTTCTGGGCTTCACCCAGGCCTGCCTTTGGGCTGGCTCCAGAGACCAGCTACACCAGCAGCAGATCTCAGGCGAGTGGCGTGGCCAAGCAAGTTATGACCTGCATAGTTGCTAAAAGTAGAAATTTCAGTTTTCTATAATGGGAATATATGAACTGGAAAGCTTGAAAAATGACAGAACATGTAATCCCCATATCTAGCTTTTTTCCAGACACATCTAGAAACTGTACACAAGTAATTGAATTAAATAGGAATAATAAATGTAGCAATATAATTGGGACACAAATAACTACGGATCAGTAGAGCAACACAAATGCAATGGATAGAGGTCAGGGCAGCATCTGCTTTTCTGATTTTGCATATATGGAGAGGCAGGTATAGCAGTTTGTTACCCTCGAGCTGTTCAAGCATACAGTATGTGGATTTCCAATAAATGAAGACCTTCTGCTTGAGCTTATGTTGCTTTCTTCCTGCTGCTGTTGTGGGATTTATCTGGAGTCCACAGACTGGGTAAAGTGTCCACTAATCTTATGGCAGCACACTGAGAATATTTTCAGCAGTGCAGTTGGTGCAGGGGAAGCCATTCATAGCCAGGTACAGGCTGTGCAGAGGAGTCAGACGTGTGGATTTGGGAGGATTTTTTTGTCCGCACAGGTGAAAGCAGAAGATTTATTTACACCTGAAAACTTTGGGGAACAGATTTCAGGCTCACTTCAAAAGTGGCTCCTAATAGGAATCAAGCATAAATGCAAAGCTGAGTTCCCAATTTACTCATTCTGCTAATAATCTTACCTTGTTAAGAAAAGGATTTTGTGTGTGAATCAAAGTGCTACATCCTTGATCGCTATGAGAAACCACATGCATTGAAAACAACCCTCTGCATATAGAATAAAAATATGTGAGAGGCACTAAATAGAGGAGAAAATTCTTTCTCTGAAAAACCTGGGGAAGGTTTCAATGAGAGTTGTGCTGAGTGTTACGGTGCTTCATTTAGTGCTATTAAGGATATACAGTTTGTTTTGTAGATTGCACTTCAGCAAACCAGAGAGAAGTAGGCTCCTGATTAGGCATCCAGGGTGCTCTGCTGCTGATCAGTTTACCTGTACGCATCCCTTTTCTTCTAGGCCAGATCTATCTATTGTCTTGGTTGCTTATGGAAGCTTTTTAGCTCAGAGATGCAGTTTCCTGTAGCTGTTTTGTGCTGACACAGCTGCTGGCATGTCTGGCCCTTCATCTGCTGCTGCCCCTGGAAGGTGATACTGAAATAAAGTCGGTAAGTAGTGACAGAACCTCGGGGAATGAGCTCTGTGGGAGGGCACCGATTCCCAACAGTGAAGCAAAACAGGTGGTTTAGTCCCAGACCTGGATGCTCCTTGGGAGTGTGAGAGCAGGGAGAAACTCTCTGACAGCAGTTTTCAGTGTGGAACCTGATGAGTTGCTCCCAAAGTATTTCAGATTCTCAGAAAATTGGTTGTATCATTTGAAACATCATTGTGAATCACCAACATCAAGAAATTGAGAACAGAAGCTCAAAATCTTGGCCAGTGGAGGCTCACAACCATCTGCAGGGAGAATGTCCTTGCCTGCAAGGGCTCAGGAGCCACCAAACCCAAAAGGGCCAAATCCCATGGCTATGACCCATGTGTACATGGAGAGAGGAGCTCAGGACAGGCTCCAGGGAATGGGCAGAAGTGAGTTAATTTTGCCAGCAAAATAAATGCAACTTCTGACTATAAACATAAAGATGTGTGTGCAGTCACCCAGGGTTCCTGTCTTGGCTTAATATATTGCCAGGAACAGCAGAAATCAGGTGTGTTGAAATAATTCTCCCTTCTGGATCTCAACTTCCTACAGTTCAGCATTCACTGTAGGCCAGTCTATACTTAGCAACAGTAAATTAGACATAAAGTAATTAATGCGGAGTATTCTTTAGTTTTCTATTGTAAATGGTAGTAACAGTAAATTATCATAAATAATTATGGACTGCTTCCAGAATTTCCATAGACAAGACAATGCATTTTTATTTGATAAGATTTTATAACCATACAGACTTTATAGCTGTAGAGGTAAATTACTTTTCCTGTGGTTTCAGCATAATGGGCTGTGCAGGCAAAGTATTTTTGTGGAAATATGAATGCTTCCAGATGTTTCACATATTTTTCTCATTGATTTAAACTTAATCTTCACATGATTGTGCATAGGGAGTCCAAGCAAGGTATGCATAGAAGGCACAAATGCACAGAGATAGGGATTCAGAACTAGAAAATGTAGAATTTCATATCAGTTTTAAATGCAAGTGTTGATTTGATTGACTATATCTAGCCAGTAATGCTGTTAGGTGTGAAACTTTGTGTTATTTCTGATATCATGCCAAGAGAATTCAAATCTATAAAACTAATAAGCTAATTGGAATTGTGCCATTTTGATACGTGCACTCTAAATGAAGCCTGAGGGTACTTGATATCCAATACTAAGATTTGCCTTGAATCAAAAATTTGCTAAATAATTATTACAATATTTTTTTGGAAATAATCCAAAATTTAATCCAAAGCCATGTATCAAATAATAGAGGCACAAAGACTCCCTCAAAACACAAATATGCGTATTTGGTATGTGTTTGTGTTAGTAGGCAGATAACCTTCTACGACACAAAGTTCCTTTAGTCCATGGATATTTGAGTTTAGGACTAGAATAAAGCAATTAAGAGGGTAGTATTTCCTCCTTTTTTATTGCTAGAAATGTGAGCAATACATCACAATGCCAGACCATAATGTTTTGGAAGAAGGTATTATATGGGAATAATACCAGCACCAAGCTGACGGCTGAATCCTGCCTGCAGGAACACGGTGTGGAAATGCTTTTCAGACCAGACAGCTGCGTCTTGTCAGCTGCAAGGGGTGAACCACTACGAAGGAGAGTTATTTTCTGATATAATTTCAGTCTGCTTACAACAAGGATATTCACACATTATAAGACCAATAGTGAGCACCGACTTTTATTGTGGGTACTTCATTTTCAAGTAAAACATATTGTGAGGAATATTTTTTTCTTTATTTTCTTGGATCAAGGAAAAATATGTTGTTCTTTTGAGGTGCACATGGGTTAGTAGCTTGGTACAAGAAACCATTTAGTCACAGGCTTACCTTCAAACACACACTTAAATCCCATTGAAAGCAGAGAAGCACAATTAAAGCTAAGTCTATGCGCAGTGCTTTGCTGCAAAAGAGCCATGTGTTTGGAAAGGTATTCAATGTTACATGTGACTTGAATCAGACAAACCAACTTTAGTTCGGTATTTGAAGACTGTTATTTTAAGCACACATTTCCCATCCATTTAAAATGGATTATATTCAAAACTCTCGTAAAAATATGTAGCAAGAATAAAACATACACTTTTCAATGACAATTGTTAGCCAATCAATTATGATTTTAGATAGTAAAACAATCCTGCAAATTTGATTCTAATTTTCATTAAAATTCAAAGGAATGCCATTCTCTTGAACTGGTGATTCACCAGCTGAAAGAAAACACTATAATGTGATTTCAAAGTTTATTATGAGCTTTGCAAACAATTTTAAATGAGATGTAAATTAACCTGTGATAGAAAAGCTGTCTTTACTGACTTTTACTTGAAATATTCTAGTCTTAAGCAAAATTAACAAGAGCATTGAAGGGATTCTGAGGAGAGCAGTGGGTGCTTGAACTGTGTGCTGGCCTCTCCATGCATTATGCTCCTGAAACCCAGCTCTTGTTACTGCTCAGCATTCCCTCCCTGAAGGTGTTGGGCTTTGCTCAGATCCCACTTCCATCAGCATCCTTGCAATGACACCACTAGCTTCAGCAGTTTTCAGACATGACAACAGAAACTGGGCAACTAATTTAGGAGAACCTAGAAGAAGGGGTTTTATTTCTAAATCAGTTTTTAGAAAAGTTTGAGATGACTCTTGCAATTATTTTAATGAGAATGCTTTAATAACTCCATGTGAATGTTTCTGATGAGCTGAGGACAATAGCATGAGAATTCTGCCTTAAAATAGGATGAGCTACTATTGAAACAGGGGTTCACTGAGAACAAATAACATGGCAAGAGGAACACATAGATGTGCAGAGGTTTGACTTGCTGATCTTCTAGTCATCTTTTAGCCATGAGCCAAGAGGATATTGACAGACATTGTTAAGTACAAAATCAAGTAGTCATCTTTATAAGAATGTCCATACGCTTTTAAACCTGTAGGGTCTTAAAAACCACAAAGTGATTGTGAATATAGGGCTCCTAGGTTAATAGCTGAAAATCAAATGCATTAGGAAGTCCAGCCAGAAGATGCTGATAAGAAATATTCTTTGTTCCTTTGGAAATAGCAATACTTAAGATGAAAGTAGAGTACATTTTAGAGTGTAGATGAATCTAACTTCCAAATAAAACATGAAGTGAATATTGAAAAGAACAGCAAGGAAAGCACTTTTGATTTTCTTCCTGAATTCAATATCTGAACTTTAAAAGTAATTTGTTTTTTGTTTGTGTTGATAGGTCCACAGTAAAATAAAACCCCAAGTTTTCCAGGTTTTTTATAGTCTGCATCGTTGTTTGTATCTTATTTGCCGTGGTGTTTATGTTTTGTTTTTTTCCTTACAGCAATGCTCTCTGTTCCTACATTGTTGACATAAGCCAAAGAATATCTGACATAAAAACTGCACAATAATTTCAGGAAGAAGAAGGGTGTAAGCTGATGTCTAATTACTGAAAACTTTAATGTCTATAATACATTAGTGCAAATGGTCTGGTTTCAGTACTGGTATTTGAGACTCACACCTCACCCAAGTAGCAGTTCTGAATATTTGGTATTGCCACCTGCTGATGCTCAGAGAGTCTTAGTGATGAGATGGGGTTTGTAAGGGAAGGAATTACATGGTGTAGACATCCATGATAGCAGAAGGTGATGTTCAGAGGTATAGGGTGGCCACTGCTGTTCTAAACCTCCCACATACACACTGCTGGGGAGCTGGGACAAACCCAGGGCCCCTTGTTACTTAAGCCTACAGAGAGATTTAATTTCAAATTGTACAGCAAATGCTATGCCATATCATTCATCAAGCAGCTAACTTTTCCCTCCAGAATAAGGGAGCCTACTGCTGTAACATGTGTGTGTTGTGATGGTCACATAGGACATGGAGGTGAGCTGTCACAGGGCACCTGTACCCTACTCTACCATGCAGTGGTCTGTGCTCCTCTTGTATCACAGCCCAATAACCTCATCCTGGCTCTAGCAGCTCTCTTAGTGCAAATAAAGCCCATAGCAACAGTGACAGGGGAATATATTCTTCTGTCTTTCTTCTCTACAAGCAAAATATGATTTGTGGGAAGTACAGCAGAATGTATATCTAGCATGTCCAAAACATTGTGGAAGAATTTGAAGCAAATTCCAGAGTTCTTTATCTTTGTCAGAATACCAGGTACTCATGGTCCTGGTCACTGGATCATTTCTTTAATTCGTTAGTCTAATTCTCAATAATTTCTTTTCCTAGCTATACTTAATCTATCATCTAACCACTTCCTTTACATGCTCAGCCACTTTGTTTCACTTCACAAGGAGAATTGTAGGTATTGCAATATGCTCAGAATATTAAATGTGTGAGCTAACCTATCTGTCTTTCATGTGTTCATCACATCAGGATATTAGTAACATTCCTAGGTATTTAAAAGAGGCATTGAAACCTCATTTACTTACAAACTGCATCAGGTTTTCAGTGCTCGCTCTGCTGAACGCTGCACATCCCATTTTTCAGTGAAGGATACGTAAATGGGTCTTTTCAGGGGAAGGGTAAGTGAAGAACATGACATATCTCTAATCTGGGTAAAATAACGACTTCATGGCTTTTGATATAACTCCTATGAAAATGTCCTTCAGAAATTAGGCTGCAGCTAGCACAAATGTAGAGGTAAATAAGCAACTCCACCTTCATGTTGAAAGTCCCACACATTCAGGATTTTGGGAACACAAGAATAGAAAAAGATGGAAAGAAAAGCACTACATAGAAATCACAGTTTCCTTTGTTGTTTCCAACCCTCCTGTTCAGGTTTTAAAAAATAATTCTCTATAATTCAGCAGGGAATCTCAGCTGTATCAGTCTATACTAGTGAGCATTTCAGCTCTCCGGGATACTCCATAGACCTTTCTTGTAATGGAAAGTATTTTTTTATGGCTTGAATTTATTATTTTATAAATGACATTTTGCTGATATTAATATTGGTAATATCAACAGTACCCCTCAGTCCTCCCAGGAACATACTGTGTGTTAAGACCTATGGACTCCAGAGCTTCCTTTGCCCACTCTACTCCTGTAGGGTAAATATCAGCCCCGACTGGACTTCAGCAAAGCCTTTGGGTTGAAGATAAGGAAAACTGATCTATTAACACTGTTGAAACAAAAGTCTTTATCTTGAGATCACCTTGTGTTCCGAGTAGTCTTTTGGAGGGATCTGTATTTCTATCTGAAACAAATTCTCCAGCCATAAATATCAGGGATTTCATAGAGCTCATGTTCTTA
>NW_009916920.1:87026-146643 GCF_000696875.1 Nestor notabilis
TTCTGGAACCTGATGGTGGGATGAAACAGAATTCAATCTTCTATCTTTTGGTTCTCCAGTGAATATTTCTCTTACAACTGCAAAGTGCTAATTTTCCTGTAAGCCTCACAAGCAGACCTAGATGTTACAGGGTAGGGGATAGCTTCACTCAAAAAAAAATTTGTTTTTTAGTGCCAGTTTTTGGTATCATGTTTAACCTTACGTGATATACACAAAATCTGAACCATCTGAGTCCTATGAAAGCCAAGGAAATATTTTAAAACACTATCTTCAGTATTTTAGTCTTAAAATCATCTGGTCTTTAATGGGAAAAGTTGTCAATACCCTCAATTACAATAAAATTTCATAGTATCAGAGAAATAATGTGACTCTGATTTCTTGTCAGTGATTTATTGCTTTTCTTAGCATGGTGGCACAGTGATGTTATCTACTGCAGAAATAGGACTAAAGTGGACTGTTGTTGTCTCCTCATAGTATAGATATTTTCTCCTTTTTTTTCTTTTTTTAGCTTGTAAATAATTGTTATGTCCCAAAGATGAGCAAAATTATCTCCAATGAATTGTATAAACCTAAAGATGGACAGAAAGTGAGCGTTGGTTGTTCAAGTCAGGGGATTTTAATAGCTCTTTCTTAACTTCAGGGAAGGAGGAAAACACACCTCTTGCAAGCTTGGCTGGATTTGAAATTATCTATTGTCATGCTTCCTCTAGCTCAGCATCCTCATGGGCTGTTCTTAGTAATATCTTCATTTTAGGATTATATAGTCTATTTAATGCATATGCAGCAGACTTCTAATTGTCTCTGTTGCAGCAATCCTCGGTCATCAAATTTCTCTCTGAAAGGCTGGCACACACTCATGGAAAAATGCTTTTTCCACAGTAGGTTCACAACTGGGGCAAACATCAAGAGCTGGCAGAGGTTGCAGGAGGAGGGAGAGAAAGCTGAAGCATCTCTAGTGAAGCTGGTAGATGGGAGAGCACAGCCTAATCCCTGCGCTACACATAAAAATTATGAAGAGGAGGAGAACAGGAGGTGTCTGCCAAAGCTGAAGTAGTGGTGCATTCACAGGCAGAAGTAGGTCAGTTATGAGAGGGGCTGTTATTTAAAGGATTTATGACTTACAAATGCTTTTGGAGTAAAGTTACCAAGTTGAGGAATTTTCTTGGCTAAGTTGATTGATGTTCCTTTTTTCCCCTGCTGCATTATTTCTGGTGGAATCTAAGTGGAAGTGTAGAAACCCTTTGAAAACTCAAACCTATGCAAAAGAGGCAATTCCACCATTTCATGTAAAATTGTTGACATTCAATTTAAAGTAGGCTCCAAGTAGTATGAAATGGTTTTTCATCCAACCTCTATCATGCTTCCTTCATTCAAACCTTGGTTGAAATGGACTTGTTTATCTATTAATCTATCTATCTACCTACCTACCTCTCTGTATCTCAATCATATAGCTTTTGGAGCTTACTTTATCTATTTTTTCATATTCATTTCTCAGTAGTACTTGTTACTGCATTAGGGTATCTATTTCTACTCTGCTAGCAAAAGCAAGACTTACTCCCATTTACATCATACACACGCTAACAGCATCATTCAGCTCACACCAGTACTACAATTTGATCTAGCAAGTATGAAGTGTGGTGTAGTTACAGTCCTTACAGTTCTATTTAACTATAATAAAAACACTTGTCAAAAACAAGATTAACATTCAAACAGAGGAAAAACATTGTAAACCTGTTTTCTTTCTTCAACTAGAATAAAAAAAAAGATTCACTACAATCTTTCTCTAATAAGACAATAAGATAATGTTTTAATAAAAGATACATGGCCACCATCCTCCTCATAACCTCACTTCTGTCTGGTGACTAAGACCCACTTATTGCTTATGTGAATTATTTTGCAAAAGAAAGAGAGCCTCATCAAGATCAAGATGTCCTGTCAGATTGGGCTATTGATCCAAAGAGTGAAATACGAATGCTGGAAATGTCTGGACTAGGCACAGTGTGAGAGACTCCTAGCTCCACGACCACTGACCACTGCTAAGACAAAAACCACAGGGACGAACACCTACCACCTGTCCAGGGGCTTCGGCTTTCATACCAGAAGTTTTTATGTGAATGGTGGGACCTAGAAAATGGTCACTTATCACCTCTGCTCTTCCCTCAAGAAGAGTAATAACAACCATACACTTCGAGTGGCAGAAGGTCACAGCTGTAATGCTGAGCAGCCGTTTTTCAGCGATAGCCTGAAATGTGTCTCTCCTGTTACCCTTTCTCCCCAGAGGTGCTGTTTCTAGCTTTTGCCAAACCATATAAATCAATGTCTACCACATTACTTTATCAGCATTTTTCAGCTGTCTTACATGGGAAAAGGCACCGTGTCTAGGAATAACCTCCAGTGAGAAAGAACTCCTTTTTCTCAACAATACCAACTCTGCCAAAGACTACTTTTTTGCCACCATCTTTTAAGACAGGGCTTTAAAAACACATGTTGCTTTAAAAAGTTTTAGAAAATCCTCCAGAATAAGATTTATGGCCAGTTGAGTTTTTTGCAGTGAGGGAGATATATGCAATTGTTATCATATATATTTTGCTAATATTGTGCGCATTTGCAGCTTGTGACCTATATTTAATAAACATATGCACTGTGACACATGCCATCAGAAATTAAACATGTCATTATAAAAATATAAAGAACGTGACACACACCATTAACACATGTCAAAAACCATTAGAGTTCTTCTCTATTAAACTACTCTTCAAAAATGAGGAAGCCCAGTCTCTTTATAAACACAGTTAACTGGTACATCTTTTGTCTTATAAAGGCTCCTGACTAAATTCTGTGTCATTATTCTATAGTCTGTGTACTGACATTACATCCAGTCTTTCCCATAATATGTGATTTTAAAAGTGGCAGGACAGAAGATTTATGTAGATTAAAATGTAAAACAAGTAGATAATCTAATGCAAAGTATCTTTTAGCCCTAAATCAGAAGCAGAAAAGACAGCAGTTTTCCTCTCTCACTACATCTTTCAAGAAGTCTTGAACTTTTCTTGTCTTTCTCATAATAGCAGGTGATTCATTTCTCACTTTCTCCATTCTCTGTACAAAGTAATTAATTCAAATTAAATTCCTAGAAGTGTTAAAGGGGTTGCATCAACAACATGTGTTAATATCTCCAGTGTTATCAGAGTCATCTCCACTTTAAAGAGGCTTCTTGTTACTAGGAAAAAGTGGATGAAAACCACTTTCAAGTCAAAATAGCTTGTTTAGAAGGGCTGCGTTAACACCAATCATTAAAGAAATCCACCTTTCTGGTCACTTGAACAAGAATTCATCAAGGATTAATAGTATATATGTGTACGCATATTGCTATTACGGGAATAATAATGCTTTGAACATCATGTTGGGAGTATGCAGAAGGGACTTCTGGACTTCTGCAGAGCCAGGCAGATAAGAGAGGATGAGATACACACACGCAGTGGAGACACTGTGGGATTTGGCACTTGTGCCTGCTGAGAATGTGTTTTGATACCCAGCATAATTCTTGTCCTGCCCTGTCCTCTCCCTTATTTCACTTCTGAAAACCCTTCTTTGGACATGGGAGACATAGAAAGCTATTTTTGCTCTTTCAAAATTTGGGGGATAGAAACACAAGACTGTGAAGCTCCTTCAGGTCATTGTGTTTAGGGATGCTTCAGTAATCACTCCAACCTTCAGTCAGGACTGTGGGAGAAGAGGAGTTTCAGCTCTCTGCTGGGATGGTTTGGCACAAACAGAGAAAGAGGATAAAGCGGAGCGGTGAATGTAGTCCTTTTTGTAGAAGGTGGCAGAATGAATGAGCATCTGTCTTGTTGAACTACCGGTGAGCAGGTAGATAAATTTTAAAAGCTTTGTCAACATCAATTTGCTTCCAACCTTCCCTGAAATACAGTCTGGGATGTCTTAGGAGCTGTCCTCAAGAACTTCCGACCCCGAGATCTCATGCTCTATTTGTCCCTGGTGACTGCTGGCCTTTGATTCATTAGCACACACAAACTGATTTCCTTCCGCCTCTTTCCTCTGCACCCCCGGCTGAGGATTTCACTTTTCTGTGTGCATGAAAACATGTCCTAGGAAGTCCTAAAATAAAAAATGTTTACATCACAGCTTGCTTGCTAGAAAAGTCTTATTCTCTCCTGACACACTGATCTTTTTCACACTGCTTTTGTTCTCTCGTTAGCATACACAGCTGCCTGCATTATGCCATGCCGAATGTAACACATGCAGGATGTGCTTATCAGTGTGTCAGGCTTGAAAACCAGTGATTAAAAATTATTTTGCTCATTAGTCATTGCAAATCAAACTGAGAACAATGCTCTCTGGCCAATTTGTAAACAAACATCCTGCTCAACCTGCTCCATGATTTCTCTTTAAAGAAGAGAATAAGAGAGCAGCTCATAAATAAATAACTCCCTATTTCTGCTGAAGATACATACTCAGGGCAGCATACTGGAAGAATAAGTATTCCATAATTTCATTTTCTGTGAAATTGCCTCCTACAAATTTTAGCTTCAGATATCCCTAATGCCAATAACAATTCATAAATAGTTTATGAAAGCAAGCACAGTGTATATGTGTGTGTATGACGTATGCCTGTTCTCATGTGGACAAAGAATTATCATTAGAAGTAACAAATTAGTATCCTGAGAATACTGTCAAGAACATCACACTAGTGAAAAAATCCTCAATCTAAAGACTAATGCATGTTCCTCTTCTGTTTGTGAGGACCTGAAGCCTGTGTGGAAAAGCGTCAATATTACAAAAAAGGAATTTTCAGTATAATTTCTGTGCATTTTCTCCTTAGCAAACACTGTGTCAGTTCTCTTGGGCACCTGGTGGTCTAGGAAGTGCTTTGAAATCAGTCACATTATTCCCTCACTGTGTAAATTAACATTCATGGCCACAGACACGGCTGAATTCAGACACCAGTCCATGCCTAAGAAAAGCACTTTTTCTCAGGCTTCCAGCAGAGTTGAGGAGAGCTGATGAAGGCACAATACCATGGGCCTTCCTGCCCTGTGCTCTCAGGAAAGTAACTGCATGTGGCTGGAACTCTGCAAAAATGTGCTGCCAGGGTCTCCAGCAGTTACAAGATAACATGCTCACACAAAATTGGCCTTCCATACTGCTGTTAATTAGAGGTTGTTTAGCACCTGGTGGCATTTATACTCCTGAAATGATCCTGTTTTAGTTGTTACCGGACCCACTGAGAACACTGTTACATTCTTGACTTAATGTTCTTGATCCATTCAGTGATATTTCTGTACATACAAAGGGATTGCATGGGAATGAGTGCAAGATGACACGTAGCTCCAGCCTGAAGACTAATAAATTCTTATTTCATTTTTGGTTGCATTTTTTTTTTTTTAGAAATAAGTGCTGTGTGATCTATATCTTGATTATATTTTAATTCATCAGGTCAACACCTATTTTGGTTTGCCTGTTAATTTTCAAAAATGGTGTTCTTTACTCAGTAGACCACTGTAAATCATCCCTGTCCACTAAACTCTATTCTTTTGCTCTCTTTTATCTCTCAGATCCCTGACAGAAGTGGAAAAACCCTTCAGAGATAAGCAGGTCTATGACTTCTGAATTGCTGAATGAATAATGTGGTGGCAGATCCATGGCTGTGCCCCTGCACTGGGGGCTCTGGGCTTCTCCCCACTCTGCAGTGCTCACCCCTGCATTTTCTCCAACAAAGCATGTGTGCTTCTGCAAAAGTTCATTTCCAACAGTACATGACACTGCATACTATATTCCCCAAGACTAGGGAAGTCCCACTGCCTGCATGTCCTGATCTCTTAAAATTGAGCAGAAAAGAAAACATTTCTGTCAAATCTTTTTACACAGTGCACTGTGGTGTAGCATGGAAAAACATCTTTTTCTGGTTTCAACTCAAATGTGTATGAATTCAGTACACTAGCAGAAAGTTATTTACTTTTATAGTATTAGATCACTTAATACTCCCTTCGTATTCCTACCTGGAGGTCCCAGCTGAGTAGAGCAGCTCTACTCCTAGTAACATTATGGAACTGAAACACAACCACCTCTACAGGCACTGGGTCTGATAAGCAGAGGGAGACTTTCCAGCTGGAAAGGACAAAGGTCAAATAATTCCAGATAAGCCAATTGACAGCATCGTTTGCATTTTATGCTCAGGAGGTTTCCACCTCCAAATAAAAGCTCGGGTACCAGATGAGACTGCATCTAAAAGGATTCAGCAGAATTTCTGTTCACTCTCTTTTTAAAATACTGAAAAGAACAGCCTCAGTCAGGCTACTTTTTCCTAGTCAGGGCTTCTCTTATGCTGTTTCTAAACTCACTTGTCAGATGAACAAATATTCATCCTATTTCCATCAAATTCAGTTCTTTAAATCCTCTACAGATCTGAAGTAACTAAAATAACAGAACTGAGAACTTATCTGCCTGCTTGGAAAGTTTCTTGGACCGATATGTAATGTTTTTGTCATTTTCATGATTTGCATAATAAAAATTGTTAATATAAGCTGCAAAAAATATTATGGAAAAACTTAAATACATGTAGGTCATAATAGAATCACAGAAAATTAAGACTGAACTACGAAGTATAAGATTAGTTATATTAAAGCCATTTCTGAATGGTGTATCTTGCTCTTAAAGACCTCCCACAGGGGAGAGCCTGAAGCTTGCACAGACTGACCATCCCGTTTCTCCACTACCTTACCTTACTATTTACCTTTTCTGCTGGCTAGTATGCACTGGAAGACTCATGTCCTTCTTCAAGGTTTAGTGTTGACTTTTATGTGTGTTTCTTCTGTGTGTTTAATATTCCCTATTTATTGATATATTTGATAAGAAGGTTGTGTTTGATTATCTGGGTCATTAATGAAAATATTGGGTACTACTCCTACAGAATCCCAGTTAATGCATCTTTCCCTTTTGATAATTAATCATGAATTCTTTAAGTATGTTTGTCTAATGAGTTTTGCAGCCAATTCTTGTTTTGTTAGATTATACTTCCTAAAAAGTTAATTATCATATTGCTAAATTACAGGTTATAGGAAAGGTCAAGAAATGGGAAGATTATAGCAAATAGAAGTTTGCAATATTTTCCAAAGCCCAGATTCCTCAAAGACCTACTCTTTTGCTGAATTATACTCTCAGAATGATAGCTGGTGTGCTTTAAGTCAAGTTCATACTGAAAATAATTTTAGGAATTAGCCCATCATTAAGACTGGAACATTTTGAGAACACTGCCTAAACTCAAAATACTGTGCTATAACAGTGTAAATAGTAATGACTGTAAACTAGTGATTTCAGTAATGTTAACAGTCATGTTAATTACACAGCTAATCTTTCTTCATCAGCCATATTTTTCGCTTGGTCTTGGAGAGAGAAAGATTTTATTTTGCTTCAATATATAACAGTGGATATGACCTATGTACGTTGATAAGCTCCTCATTAAAACAAATGTATTGATGGCAGTATTGCCTATTAAGACAACATAATATAGAGACAGCTGGATCATATATAATTTATACTGTTCTCACTTTACAGAACTGACAACGGAACAAATATAACCGATTCATGTATTGCAATATCCATTCCATTAGTTAGGATATATATTTGAAATTGGAGATGTCAATCAAATAAAATGAATGCATGTTTTCATACAGCACCGTGATTCCT
Source organism: Nestor notabilis (assembly GCF_000696875.1). Lineage (NCBI taxonomy): Eukaryota > Metazoa > Chordata > Aves > Psittaciformes > Psittacidae > Nestor > Nestor notabilis. The sequence goes on from NW_009916920.1 coordinate 94,734, forward strand.
TTTATTAAACTAAGAAAAAAAAATCAATCACTATTTTTGGATTCAGATTCAACAGGAGTACGTTATGTGGCAAGTTATGTGGCAATAAATATAAGCATTTATTTTAGTCATGTTAGAAAATTACTCTGGATACCTTTGATCTTTTTAATGTGTAAGAAAATAAGCTATTTATGATAGCAGTGTCTATAAACACTTTAAACAAATAGTTTCACTGACATATAGGAACAGGAGATAGTACTCATTCTCACTTACACCAATTTTACACTCCATTGGTTTCAGTGAAAGTTACTCTTGATTTACACCAGCACAAAAGAGGCTGGAGCAGTCCCGTATTTTAGCTGCTGTCTTTCACATACTGAACTGCGGCTCCCGAATTGCTGGATAGATAATGCTGAGGCAAATATTACAGGTTCTGCCTGCATTTTTGTAATAATTTACTTCTGAACCTTGGGAGTATAAACAGAAATCTGTCATAAACAAAACACTCATTTCCTTCATCTAGAGCTGTGTCTGCACTTGCTGAGTAGGTCTGCTCTGCTCAGGGTGTAAAACACACTGTAGGACATTTTCTTATTCAAAAAGGGTGCACAAATGCTATTTTAATAAGTTTAAAGTTTCCAGTGCCTGGTCTCAGCTGAAGGCAGGGTATGACGGCCACGTGCACTGCCAAGAGTGATGTGTAGCTCAGACCTGAGCGGATATATCTATCTTAGGTATCAATTCAAGCAGTGGTAGCACTCACAGTAAAGCCCTTCTTGACATGTGGCAAGAGACAAATGAAAGGAAAAATGGAAGGAGGGAACTTTGCCCAGACACCAAGTTCCACAGTTTCTAAAGGTCTTGTGGGGATTTGTCTCATCTTGCCTGGTCATTCAGGACTTTCTTCCTTATACTTCTACAATAGCTGTGGTGCGTGCAGGACCCACTTACCATGGCAGTTTGAACATTCACATGGAGTGTTTTAGTTTTTACCTATTTCTGATATCCATTGCTGCCTTAGACACAGACACATACAATGTATTACTGTGGTCCCTCCTCACACATGGAGATATAAAGGTATGAAAGTCCATAGGTGTGTAGGCTATAACATTTATATTGAGATTGGATACACTAATATACAGCTTGTATATAAAAATATTATTATAACACTTTTATATAGAAATGTATAGTATTATATAGAATTAGTCCTTATAGAAATATTACATTACTTTTATACAGGAATGTAGGGATATATAAAATATATATTGTGATACCCTAATATATACCCTCCATTTACTGAAATAAATGGAATCAAAATTTCTATGACATGTCAACAAAGCTCTTCTAGCTGGAGTGAAACCATATGTGCAGAAAAACAGACAATTATCTGAGTTCCAGAGGATTTACCATGGTCACCTATGCTCAGCATCTCCAAATGGGGTCTTGGTGATGTGGCATTGGAGGGTTTGGGAGGGGATGCAGAGAGTGATGCTCTGCCTCCAAAGAAGACAGCAAATAAACGCACTCATCTAAACGTAATAAAATTCACACACAAAAGGCTACATAACCACACTGTAACTTTTAAATGTTAATACTGCTTACAATTTATTTCCTAAGCATTAACCTGTAGCAACAAGCCCTGACATGATCTACAGTAAATGTGCTCAGTATCCCAGAGAATATTGGCATGAAAAATTTTCTAATACTATAATGTGGTTCTCCAGACAACCACACTAGGGATTTCTGCCAGTTTAACCTGCGTTAGCTGTGATACAGCAGACCTGAAGATCAACTTGGAAGATGACTAAATGTAAAATTGCATTGTGATTGATGGACAAAGAATGATCTAAATTGTTTCATTTAACCTTCTCACACTGTTATTTGTTGTACAGTAATATGGTGCCTGCACCTCTGCTTGTAATGAGACCTCGATCTCCTTTACCATGGCTCTATAGTCTAATAGAATGGTTTGGGTTGGAAGGGATCTTAAAGATCACCCATTTTCAACCCCCTGCCACAAGCAGGGACACTTTCCACTAGACCAGGTTGCTAGCTCCATGCAACTTCTTGTGAAATATCTCTATGGCTGAAGCAGTGAGACCCAGTCACAGCTGCCGCTCGGATTAATGAAGATTTTCCTCCTTGCAGAAGGACTAACTTGTGCCAGAGAGCTGGGCAGGAGGCCAAGACCCACCACCTGCACTTCCCACCCTGGTTTGCCCAAAGTTAGACTTGCATGGTCTGTGAAGCCCACGGGCTTGGCTTTGCTCCAAATATATCCTGCCATTTCCCACTTTTCTCTTATATCACTGAGCACACTCAGTTGCAGTGCAGAGCTGGGAGAACTTTGTGAAGTCAGTGGAGATTCTGGGGGCTAGGGATCCAGGCTGCGAGTGTCAACTGTAGAATCTCAGCCTCACCATCCTTTAGGGTGAAATAAATTGAATAGTTGTAAAACTGGCTGCATCTTTTTCACTTAAAACAAACAAACAAAAAAACCCTAAGAAAACCCCCACAAACAAAAACTGAAAAAAGTATTAGGCAAGATAAGCAGCCTACAATTGATCTTTTCTGCATGGGAAAAACTTATTTCTACAGACGTATGTGGAATTTAAACTATCACCGTAAACCAATAACTTACATGATGATGCAAATTACAGAATCTTTAAACTTGTGAAAACTAGCCGCTGTTACGAGAGAAGGACAAAAAGCTCTCTTTATTACATTAAATTAATGGAGGCATTGCTATGTTTCAAATGGAAACCTTTTACATACGCCCAGTACACCTCTTTCAGCAGTGGGCTCTACTATGGCCAAGTCCCAGGCAGGGAAGCTGAAAGGGAAAGGAGATGCTGTACAATCCCACACTCTAAATACGGCTTGAGAAGATTTCTTGTTGGTCTGTTTTTCAAAGCTGAAAGATCGTCTCTGTTACGTTCTTTCAGGTATTAGCCATCTTAAAAATAACAAGGAGTGAGGAACAAACAGCTCACGCAACACAGCGGGCAGTATTTTCCCCCTAGCTGCAGAGGGCTCTGACAAACACCCATTCATCACCCCTTGGTAATTTGGTAGATGCTAGATTAGGGCTCTCTTTGCATGTGATTACACAAGTTCATTATACAAGAGCTGGGCTGCACCACAGTGCCCAGAGTGTGGGCTCTGGGCTCACTCATGTTACAGTGATTTGTGAAGGACACCAAAAACAGGGACTCAGGGCAGCAAAAGCAATAGCAAGTGATGGCATTTATCAGATGTTCAGGAGAAGAAACAGCTCCCAAGTGACTCATAATAAATGCACAGGGGAGTCTTTGGGACAGACACAGAAAACTGGTTATTTTCCAAAGAGCAGCAGGACTTCTTTAACTGGAAAAAATCCAGGACACTGAGTGGGATGAATCCTCTTCCTGCCAGCCCACCCCATGCCCAACATATGGTTTCCTGCAAGCCCTGCTTTGCCACCCAGAAGGTTTCGTGGCTTCTAGGTGGAACAAACCCCACTGAATTCATCCCTGGCCCATGGAGAATTCCTTCCATCACATCAGCCTTCACCCAGAGCTTTTCCCAGGGAGTTTTGCCTCCATCTCTCTCAGGCTATCTTCCTTCCCTAGCTGTCCCAGCAGAATCCCCCATTCCTCCAGTGGGTCCCCTGCCACAAAGCGTCATCCAGGAGGGCACCAGCAGGCAGCTCTTCCCCTCGCTCCACCCAGACGTATCTTTTTATGTAAAACATAAGATCTGCAGTACATATACGGTAAACTGTGAACAACGCAAACAGCTCAGCCATCCGTCACAGCACCATATGGCTGGATGTGAAAAATAGGTCCTAAAGATTATAATAATGAACAGAAACAAGTGTCTTCACTAATATAAATTATTAAACCTTTGTATATGTATAGCACTATATATATATATGTATGTGCTTCCCCTTCAGGTTTTTGTTTATGTATACACGTATACAAATTCAGATCTAAAACAAGAAATTGATTTAATACATGTTTACAAAAGGAAGACTACAGAGCACCCACAGAAGTATACTTCAGAAGGTCATAAATCTATCAGGAAAAAACTTGATTTTTTTTTAATTAGTTTAAATAAGCCTATAATTAAAAGAAAAAAATCACTACATCAAGTCACAGATGTCAGAGTCTGCCTGAATTCACCTGGCAAAACCAGAACTTCTTAGAAAGAGTGGAGAGCTGCTGTTCAATGCACCATACCCTGCGTTGGCAACCATGCAGAGGAGCACCTCAGACACTTTAGCTGTTGCTGTAGGTGGGAAAACACATCTCCCAAAATGAGCATTTACCACAGCACCTGCTTACTTCTCTTGAAGGCTCTTCACAGTGAACTGACTTGATTTTCTTTATACCTCTTAAGAGTTCAGGAATTGCAGTAGTCTATAATAGTGCCAATAGCGAACCTGTCCATCCTGCACTTATCCATACATGCTCTGCTGTGTTCCCAGAAGTTTTCCAGATCTGCTGCTTTGACACCATGAGAACTTTCCTGCAGAATTTCCATCAAATGCTAAGCAGGAAAGAAACCAAGACCCTAGTGGAGAATTTTACCAATTTTGTCAATCTTAAATAACATTTCTAATGATAAACCTGATATTACTGTGATGTAAATAAGGAAGAACAGACTTTTTAATGCAGAACTGGCAGGCTTCAAAGGCTACCAATTCTCCATTCTGCTACAGAAAATTCTGGGAGAAACATGCAGGATGTATATAACCAAAACCAAAAGAGACATTTTAACAGGAAAGCCCATTAAGCAATATGATTATTTTCATTCTAAAGCTTTGGGATCTCTGCCATTGGAAATTTCTAAGGACAGGTATGATGTGGTTAATCCTATCTCTGAGGCAAATGAAATATATGGCTTCTTGAGGTCCCTCTACCCGCATTGTTACAGTTCTGGTGATCTTGATTAAGTATCTCAACCACAAGGCTGTGACTCCTTGGAGGAACTCTTTTCCCCTCTTATTTCAGAGCACCACTTCATCCCCAATAGGAATGATAAGATTGTTGACATCAAGATATAAAGAATTGCTGCAGGATAAGAAACAGCCTTTTTCTTATCCATCTGTATCCAGATTGCTGAGTTTTCATCCTAAGAAGTCAGTTTGGACCAAAATGGCTTATATGATAAAAATAGCTAATATGTTTTCTTTACATCTCAATTTTTCTATATTTCTTTAAAGAAAAAATAGGAAAGCTCTTCGAGGAATTGCCTGGGTAAGACCAGAAAGAGTTCTGGTTACATGCAGCTTCTACTGCACTCATGAATGTTACTTTGCTAATTAGGAGAGAAGTTTAAGTCTCATACCGAGTTCATACAGTAGATCTGCATTTTTAGAAAAACAAACCCCAAAACCCCTAAACAGGAAAGATGAGCTCATTGCAGTTCAACATGGCCCCCTTCTTTTTTTTCCTTCTGTACAGAGGTAACAGCTTTCCTCTTGGCATATTTTCCATGATATCTATAGTACGTAAACCCCTTTCAAGTAGCTGCTGGCAATGGGCTAATACAGTGTAATAGAGCTGTTATCCTGTATTCTACAGCAGGTTTACAAGTGAGTAAAAATGATGTATGAATGATAACGAAAACTAGATGTCTTCCTGCTTTTTACACAATGTGTAACCCAGGACCACAGAGAGGTGCACAGTTAATGCATTTTCAAGCTAATTTGCCCATGGACACAGGGAAGCAATGAATCCAGGAGCACAATAGAAATTAAAAGCCCTGAAATGTAGTGTGAACCAAATAAGCACAAATATTAACTGAAAATATTTTTATATCAACATCTTTTAAGACATATCAAGAAATCACCTTTTTTTTTTTTTGCCTACTAAAAAGAAATGAACAGTCAGGTTTATCCAATAGTATTAGTGTTTTGTGCAGTATTTTTTTCAGCTTTACTTCTGATCTAAACAGATCACCAGCACTGAAATATCTGTGCTCCCTTTCTGAGCTAAACACTCCATGTAGCTTTTTATTTTAATCTTCATCACAGGGATACATTTCTTTCCATCAAACTCATGCTGAATACTCAGCAGGAGTCCTTATCGGCATCAGTGTTATATAGACTAATAGTATATTTCATAGCTACTCACAAGAAACATTTTCCCTGGAAAAAAATAGAGTATTTGGAAATATCTGGGAAACTTCTAAAACTCAGCTACCATGAGGACAGAATTGATTACAGACAAGTAAGCTGTGCATTTAAAGTTTACACACAAAGGAACTGTGCGTCTGTAAATGACCATTTCTTACAGTGCATGGTGTCAGGAACTCATTTCTAAGCCTCAATTTTGCAACACAAGGCAACCCAAAATATCACGAGCCTGGAAGGTGATTAGCGCAGTGTGATGGGGCTTGTTCGCACGCTTATAATGGTTTCATGAAGCCTGTATGGTAATTCGGAAAACAGTTTTTAAATGAATAGTTTTAAGACTATTGCCAAGATATTACAAGCTGGAAAAGAATAATTTGTTTCAATTATTGTAACCTAACATTGTGGAATTCCTGCAAGGGCCCTGTTCCTTCATTGACCTCCACTTCATCTAGTCAGGACTGGCATAAAGCAATCTGATGTGACAGTGGTTTATGCTCTGATGTTAAAGGCTGGTAAATTAGAACAGACCAGAGCCTGCATTAGTGCTACTTTTGCGCCTGCTACTGGTGCTGCAAGTTCAGACCCCCTTTTGCCAGGGAAGCTTTAAGGAGGGCTTTATGAGTCAAGGCCATCAACAAATGTGACGTGGGCTTCTACTGTTTCACAGCATTTCTGTGGTTATAAAGTACTTGCATTGGAAGAGCAAGCACCACAGCAACTACGTCCTCATTCTTCAAGTGCCTCTGTGCGTGAGGTGTCACTGGCTTTCTCTGGGAGTTATCTGCCATCGTCATTCCCACAATCTGTTGATGCTTCTTCAGTAGTTCATTACCACCAGCACCTTCCCGTGCTGTCTGCTGCTTTCCTTTGCTTTAATTTCCTCCTCCAACACCTCCTTTGGCTAGAAACTTGCTCTTTTTAATCTGCTTCTTCTCATATTGAAGCCTAAAGTTCTTTATTTTAGAAGAAAATAAGACCATTGCAAGCAAACTCAGTAACAACAGCTGGCTGATCAAATATACATAAGAAAGAATCTGCTGCCTGGTCTTTTATAGCTTTCTTTTTCCTGTAGTCATCATCCAACTGTTTTTCCCTGGTACAACATTATAGCAGATTACTTGACTTGTCTGTCAAAGGCCTTGCCTGAGACACATTCTTAGCATTAAACTGCATCTCATTTCCAGATTGCTGTTGCTTAGGATCAGGCACCAGCTTAGACGTTTGTTAATCAATTTGTTTCAGATCTATGACCAAAGCCCCCCCCCAAATCAGCAAGAGAAATAACAAGATTGAGCTGAAACCGAGTTTTGTTGCAAGCCAAGGAGCAGCACTATGCTGTCTTGTCCTTAGAGTGAAGCAGGGATGGCACTTTTAGAGACTCTGCTCTGCTGTTTTTCACAAATTCAATTCCGATTATTTCTCCTAAGGAAAACCTCTACTGGGCAGGTGGGAGAAAAACAAAATTCTTCTTATTGCTACGCTCTTCATCCCACCTCTGTGATCTTATTTGTGATGTAATTAAGTGGTTTAAGGGCAAAAGATGAAGACAATGTTGAAATTCTGCAAACATTCTGTAAGTCCACATACAGCACTGAAATATTGCTTAGAAATTACTATAATGCATTATGACATAATAAAAATAATCTTGCAGAATATTTCTGTGCTAACAAAGATAAAAAAGAGCCCAAAAGACATCACTCATTTCAGGTTGACTGAGTTTAGCACCACTTGAATCAATTTACATTATCTCAAATTTAATGTACTGCATTGCATTAATTTAGAAAACTGAATGCATTGGTATGATCAGCAATATAGTAACTGACTCTATATGGTAACCGGGTTACCTGAAAACCAGAATTATTCCGTATTTCCAAGTAAAAATAATCCGCACATTTATGGCTTTTAATGGCTAAATCAAGTGGAAAAACTGAATGCATATCCATCAAGGACTATACACATTTAATAAAGTATGAAATAATAAATGCCTGATTTCTACAGGATAGGGTAAACTTCCAATTAAAATAAGACACAATGTACATTTTTCCTTCTCATTAGTCAAAGCATAAAGCATTTCAACATTTCCTAAATAATTTACTTGGATTAAAATAAAGTGAAATGCTTAAAATATTAATTGAGTACTTTACAATCCTGTAGTCAATAAGTTGCTATATGAAGGTAATGTAAATAATTTATGGCTCTATTCAGCAGAAGCCGCCTGCAGTTCTCAGCAGAGCAGGGTCCCACCAACTCAAGAGATCAGGCACCTGGCCAAGTTACACTCAAATTACACCTAAACCCTATAGACAATGGGAAAACCCACTGGCAACATAAAACTCACTGACCCGAGCCTGCAGGTATCAAAAGTATCTGGTGAAAGTCCACCTGTTTCAGGCTCCCTCTGAAGGAGATGGTGCCCAGAACCAGCTTCTTGTTCAGTGTGAGGTACATCACACCATGCCCTCTGCTGTTGGTCATTGCAGCATGATATTAAAAAAAAAATGGGACAGGTGCTTTTTGAACATGAAGGAAGAAAAAGTCTTTTAATGCAAACATAGTGTAAAATGACAGAGTGGCATGGACTGAAGGGGTGGGCTGCTGAGCTGTCTTCACAACACCAACCAACACCTCTCCATGGCATGTCTGTAGGCAGGCAATCACCAACCCCACCAGCAGTAACTCTGTCCCTGTTCCATGCAGTCCAACTAATTGTATAAATATTTTATGTCCAAATCCATGGATTTATAATGCATTTGGTCAACTTCTGTAAGAATGTGTGGTGTTGACAGAGGCCATGTATGCTGGATCATAACCCTTCCCTGGTCTGAGAGCAAGATCAGAATTCTCAATTTTCAAAAGTCAGATGGACACAAGAGTTTTTCGAGCTGTGAATGTGAATAATCTGAGTTACTGATATGCAAAACACAGCAGGCATTTCAGCTTCAATTTTCTGCTAAAAGTCAAGGTATGGATGCTAAAGCTGGGCTCTCTGATGAGAAGACACATGTACTGACTATCCAAGCAGATTGGTGGGTCTGGTGAATTAGGACTGCAGTACATTACCAGTGAGTACATAATAGGTTTGTGCAGTGAAACTGATTTAACATATTTTTCCCATAGATCATTTTGCAATGTAGACAAAATTTCCTTAAAATATTTCATTATATAGCTATGGCTATAATAAATAAGAATTAATTCCATAATAAGAAATTATTAAATACTGCCTTTTATCAAGTGATGTAGGTAATATCCTACTAAAACTTAGATTTACAGCTCAGATAATATATAGAAACATGGCATTTGGCTGGGACAGCTTTTAAGATTTTTCAAATGCTAGAATCACTTTTCATTAAAACTGTGACAGAAACTGAGAAACTGGCACAGTGCCTTTTTTTATATGTACATTAAATCATGCATTTCGTGGCAGGATTTGTACATTTTTTTCTGTTTATAGAAGTCAAGTACAATATCTTCCTTGAGTCACACTAAGATCCATCTGTATAAAGATATATTTGCCTTGTAAAGAGGTGAGTGTTAAAAACCTGCCCCCAAACCCTTTGTCGCAGTGTGCTCTGCAGGCACAGATCCCCAGTGCTGGCTGCTTTGCCTAATTGATAAATGAAGTTATTGAAAGGTGATTGTGGACAAGGCTACGTCAACCTCAGTGATGCTGGTGAGCGGGTGTGAAAGTGTCTCTCTTGGTATAAGTGTGCAAGCACTTGGCACAGATGAAAAGCCCGTTTTTTTGCAGGTCCCCCTTGTTGTTTAACATTCAATGCTGCACAAAATGCTAGCGGCTCTCCTCTTGGAACTTGCTTTGCTACAGCACCTTTTCTTTACCAGTTATATTTCATTTTTTTGAATGAGAAGCTTTCTTATAAAATGCATTTTAAGGACCTTTTGTGGTATACTTTTGTAAACCGGGTATCGTAAGACCAGGAGAGAAATTGAAACCAGCTTTAGTCCTGAAGAGACTTTTGCCTCAGGGAACGACTCATCATTTGAAAACAGAAAGGATGATTAGCACAAAACAAAGCAATTCAAGCTCAGATTCTCCCCACGGCCTCCAGGGCCTGGGTAAGGTGAGGGGAGAGGAACATGAACCTCTCCCAGGGCTGCCCATGCAAGGCTTGCTTTCCTTGGGCCATGCTGCAGTCAGGGTCACTTTGCCTGTCCACCTATGGTTTATGAGCATCACTGAAACCTCCTGGAAGTGAACATGCCTTTTTTTTTCGTGTGATCGCCATAGAAAAGCAGCACAGACAACATCTACTTCAACTTCCCAAACTATTCTGTAACTATGCAAAAGGAGCAGACTCCCTCTCACTGACTGCACCTCACTTTCTGCAGGATTCTCATTTCTATGACAAGGTTGGTGGAAACCTAAATTAAATTTGGGACACAATTTTAAACAGAATCTTAACCTCCTGAGTAAACAATAGATGGAGACTGCCTATTAAATCATCATGTTTTAATTAAATTCTTTGCAGCTTGTGAGTTCTTTGAACCGAGTTAGGTGATAAATGCATTGTAATTTTAATAGAGTTATATTTTGTGCTAAACTCACATAGAACAGTGACACAAGATATATACTCTGTTAGCACAAAATACTGCATGGTATTTTGCTGATAACTGCACACTTGGTACATGACAGGGTAGCTTTACCGAAGAAACAGAGGCAATCTAAAGGAAGGTATTTTCAATTACAGACTTCAAATTCAGAAGCACCTGAGTATTTGTGGTACTTGCAAAAAAATAACAAAGGCACATATCCTTCATATTAATGATTCAGGCTCCACTGAAAACAAAGGGAAATCCACCTATTGCTTTGAAAGGCTTTTGGATCAGGCCCTTAGTGTGTTATTGAAATAATAAAGTAAAATAAATAAGCAATTCACAAAAGTGAGACAAGTATGGCTTCTCCCAGTAGAACATAAAATAGTATTAGGTCAGAATGAAAGAGGCCCAAAGAAAAACACAGACAATTCTTTTTCACTTAAACAACACAGTGAGGCTTAGGAAGTTGATTTAAAAAAAAAAAAATAAAAAATAAAAGAAAGTTGTAACTTTAAAATGACCTCCAGCACCATCACTGAGTATCTCTGCTTCTTTATCACAGCCTCCGTGAAGCTATCTTCCCACAATGCTACTGGCATCATAAAGTTTCCCAGTAGGAAATATGACACACTCTTAAAACATATGTCAGAGATTGCCAGAATTGCAAACATGGTATTTTAGATGGCGAGATTCCTTTCCTCATAAAAGCATCTTTAAATTGTCTGACAGAGAAAATTCATATCAGGAATAAAATCCTGGCCCCAGCGGAGTCCATGAGAGTTTTATGCCTGATGCAAGTGGAACCAAGGTTTCATCTCTGCTTTTTACAGTTATTCCTGTCTGTAAGTACATGCTGATCATATCAGCATCTGCCTTGTCACCAGGGGAGGATGAATCAAAGGGGCCATGCTCTGCCTTTAAGCAGGACCCCACTGCACGCCCCCTCTGCCCATGCCAAGGCTGAGCTTGGCTCCCTGGCTTGCTGATGGGTGCACCTTTCGAAACCTGAAAATAAGCAAATAAGACACAAACCCCGTACACTGACATGTGTGACTGATGCTCAGAAGCCGTAACATATAATGCCATAGTTGATAGGTTTCTGCTTGCAGAGGCCTGATTATTCCACCTGGATAGCAGCTTAAACAAAAGAATAACGAGACAAAAGAAATATATGTGCAAATCCAAGAAGCAGGCTATTATTTTCAATAGAGGTGTGTTGGTTTTGGTTGGTTGTGGTGGTGTTTTTTTCCTCCCTGGCATTAGCAGCAGTAAAATGAATCATGCAGACCAACATTTTTCACAAACCCCAAACATCTTACGTTCACATAAAACTGATGTACACCAGAAATGCTCACTGGGCTGTAGAACAGGAACAAAGAGGGCTGCAGATGTACAATTTTTCATCCTGATTTTATATAACAACAGGATATAAGCATATAAATGGATAGGTTTGGCAGGTGAAAAGGAAAATTATAGGGAGAGAGGAATATTGTAGCTAACTCAACAGTAGCCATATTGCCAATATATCCTTTTGCCATTTGACAGCTGTCTTACGAAGGGGCAGAAAAATCATGTTTACTCAGATCAGCCTGATCTCTTTTGGTTATTTAGGACTCTGCATATTCCATGAAAAAAAACCCCAACTTTTTTAGCTTCTAACTTCAACTGAATTACCATGAAAAGAGCATATTTGAGTATGTGCCTTCTGAACTTTCAACAACAGGTCTGAGCAATGAGGGGCTCAGGTTAGCCCATTACCTTACACATAGGAGTTTGCAATGCCATGTAAGAAAAGTATCTTTTCCTATTGAAATAGGAATAAGCAATTTTAATTTTTCCTGCCTGACATCATTACTTCTTTTAGAGATCAGTGGGTGGTCAGCACGTAAAGGAAGCCAGTGAGCTTGAGAAAAATCTTTTCTGTAGGACAAATACACAGGGAAGCCCAAGAGGGCTGCTCTCTCAACCATGTATAACAAAGCCCAAGTCTATGCCTCTGTGGACAGGTGCTGGGGACAGCAATGAGAGAGTGAGTTAAGGAAAGGCTCAGTAAATATCTGACAGATTGCTGCTGCTTCTTTCCTGGAGGGCTTGTTTTGTACTGTACTGGGAAACTTGTAATACTGGACTGAGCTGAAGTGGTGACATTAAACTAGGTCCTTGTGCTTCAGGCTAGGTCTAGTGTTTCATCCAAAATCAGATCATGAATACTGCTAACTTTGTTGTTGACAGACCTTTCATTCATTGTGAACAGGTGCTTAGGGCAGTTTTCTGATGTTGACCTGATCATTGGTATTTGGGGTAAGAAACTTGGAGAACATTATTTACTTTCACTCCAATGAGATGGCATTTCTGTGAGCTATCTTCTCCCAGCAAGATAGGATCTGGGGGAAGTGAAGGCTATTACATAGTGCAATAGTATCTCAGGCTTTAGTGGGCGATGTGTGTGTGTTTTTACCTGTATTTTCCGGAGTTTTGTTGGACAGTCCCTGTGCCAGGGAAGATTTTTAAAGGGTGTTGACCAAACTACTGATTTTGCACTCCCTAGCATTTGTACATACAGGCTATGGATTTTAGACATTCATGCATCTGACAAGCAGATGCAGTCAGGTAGATTTGATGTTTATTTGAATTGAACTGGCTTTAAATGGAAGAACAAAACTAGTGGCTTAAAAACCTTTCTTCTGTATATGATTTATCCTTTAGGCTAGCTGAAAGCATAGATAGTGAGGTAGCCAAATACATACATATATACATATAGACATAAGGTCAGAGAAAAAAAAATGTGAGGTAGCTATTACAGAGGAAACAACTTTCTTATAAAGTACCAAGGATAAGAGTAATGGATGAACTCAACAAAAGCCATTAAAGCATCAACAGTAACTTCGGCAATAGTTTAGCTGGCTCATACTAATGAACTTGGAGTGGTTTACCTCATAATAAATGGATAATGAGCATATAAAAAATTACATTAATATCTTCACAGGTTATAAAAAAAGTTGGTAAATGGTTCCTACATGTCTCTGTACTCAAGCAGTGGGACAGAGTAGGTAGACAAGAAACCATACACTACACCCTTATTGATCCACATGGAAGTACAGAAGGAGCCTTCCTGAATTTTTTTGATGGGGTAATTTTACAGAGTAAGTGAGATATATTTGTTTGATCTGGGTCATGCACAACTCTGGGTGGGAATGCTACTCTATCTCAATGCAGATTTAAGTGTCTTTCTATAAGTTTATGTAGCTTATTCCAGGTCTCACTTTATCACCCTGGATATACACATGACTGCTTCCAGCAGTAGGTCAATGCACTTTCACCTTCCTTCACATCCAAAAAAATCCCATATCTAATGTGAGAGTAGGAAAAAATGAGGTCTGCTAGGGGAAAAATGTGTAATTGGAGAAATGCTTCTTGCATGTGAAATTTAAGGTACAGATGAACTGCAAGTGAAATAAATCAGTGCGCTGGAGCTGGAGGTTCCGTGAACAGGTACCACAAGGGTTGGACTTCTTGTCCCTCTTTAAGACAAGAGTTAACATCTAAAAATCTTACTAAAAAAAAAAAGGAATATTTTCCATGCTGTAATCTGCTGCAATTGTGGAAGCATTAATGCTCCCAAAATGTTTGCTATGGCCAGTGAAGACTTTCATGCAATGTACTCATTTAAGGATTATTAGAAACTGGAGCCCTCAGTTATGCCTGTAATCTCATGACAATAAATTACATGAAGTTCATATTTCCTAGTCTACTAGTTTGCAAAGAAAAATGAGGTTCAATACATTTGTAAAGTTTAAGGAAATAAGCAGTGTTAAAAAGGAAACCTTTTGGACCTCTCTGCAAATTACCTCTTAATTCTTACAAAAACCCCGCTATTTCACTCATTTGGACACTTCACTGTCAGACATAAAGAAAAAAACCCAGTATTGTCAAAGTGATGTGACTGGTGGGAAGTTGTATTAACACTCTTGTGAAGCTTTTTTTCCCCAAACAGGTATCTGGTGAGTCATGGTGGTAGTGGAGAGTCCAGCAGTAGCAATCTTCACAGATGGAACATAGGAAGCCTCAGCTTCAGACTGTGCAGAGATTCCCCTATAATTTAATGCAGCTGCCAGAGAGAGCTGGTGCTAGCACACAAATCTGAGGAGTACCCTTGAGCTTTCAGTAGATTTTTGTAATATCTGTGCTTTCAGTCAGACTTTATTTTCTGTGCAAAACTGCCAAAATATGGACAAGATTCTAAAACACAGAATAAGAAATCTCCCGGCAGTTCTGAAATAAATATTAGGGAAGAGTTCATTTTAACAGAGTTAATCCACCCAGAAATGGATAGCAGCAAGATATTTAATCATGGCATATCCAGTTTAATCACATTTAGAATCCTCTGGAAATTAAGCTTATACAACTTCCTTAATTTAGAGGACAGTATAATGCTTAAGTATTTAATCTCCTTAGGACTGATTTTGGACTCAAGTCTTTTGCAGAATTTCATGAATAGATATCACACTTTTCATGTTGGAAAACTTCAGAAAGAGCTCAAATTAATAAATCACCCATTTCTAGTCCAAACAAGATAATTTTTTACTTTTTACCCTCAAGTTAATAATGATTTGGTTTCAGCCTTAATTCTGGCATTAAAACCACCACCCTTTTGCTAGGTTGTTTAGGAAATGGATACTCCAACATGATAGTTCTCTTCATTAATGGCTAAATAAATGAAAGGATGTAGACCCTCCCAATGACTTCTAGAGAACCTTTACATTTTATAAGTTTTAGACTGTGCCTAGAATTCACAGCTACGGGTTTATCTTTGTAAGATTTAGGATGGGTGTAACAGGCCAGCACTTATAAAGCATCCATTTCTTTGATTTTGTTCAGCCTGTCCCAAATTTCCATCCTGCTGTTCATTTGATCCTACAGAGCTTACCAGTTTTTATGTAAAATGCCTCAATTCTGGTAATTTATTTCAGAACAGCTTTAGAACAACATTTAGTCCTGTCCTTGTTTCCAGTGAAGGCTTTGAAGTCAGCATGATTGTTGGTGGTGGTGCAAGTGACAGAGGTATATGGTATTAATATAGTATGATTTTTTCATCCTTCCAATTTTCCTAAGAAGAAATCTAACCAACCTGCAACAGCCGGAGTATGCTTTATATAACAGGGAGCCTGTAGAAGGCACATACCCTCAGCCTTCCCTCCTTGCCAGGAAGGGTAATTCATATAACAGCATTGGTCAGTATGTATTTGCAAAAATAGCTTCCTGAAAACAGCCAGACTATGTAAGGCAGTTGCTACTTCAGTATGAGTAGCCAGTGCAAAGAGAACAAAAAAAAATAATGAGAGCACTTAAAAGAACACAAACAGAAGCAAATTAGCAGTAGTAAAAATATTCACTAGTAATTATTTCCAATATCGATCTTTTAACGAAGCACAATCACTGCAAGTGTCTTGTATACAAAGCTCTAACACCATTCTGGTATTGAACTATATCTCAAGAAGCAAGATGATGCCTTGTCTCAAAATGTACTTTAACAATATAGTATTTGAGGTTTTATTCCCAACAATAATTTGATTTTCCTGAATTTATTGATGAAGAAAAGGTTGTAAATTCAGTATGAGTTCTTTCACTAAAGAATACAAAAGATTTTGTACAAAAAGTGCAGGGAATAAAATTGAAATAATAAGTTCTGAACTCATCCAGGCATGCAAGCTCAATGCTAAAAAATTCATTGGCAGATTTACAATTAAGTTCCATATGGAATGGAAATAATAATAATTATAAACTCCAAGAAACACTATAGCAGCTTGTATCTTGGATTCAGCAGGGAGAAGTAACTCATCTTTAGTTTCAATAACAGCATAATTCCTGATACCTTCAAATACTTTCTAAGAGTGGCTTAATTTAGCATATTCTTTGAAAAACATGGATCTGTTTAAATTCAGATACTCCTGTAGGCAAAAAAGTATACATTATTTCATTTCATAGGAGGGAAAGCTTCTGCAAGCCTCACCTGTGAGAGCAGAGCAATCCTTTAGCACAACACTGGGACCACACTCAGTCCTGTCCATGTCCACAGAGCACTACTTTTGCCCTGTATCATGCAAAACAGACCCAGGAGGGCAGGTCTGATGATGATGGCTACTTGAATTAACTTACTGCTCCATCCCCAGCAGGGCTGGGGATTAGCAAAGAACCACCTGCAGCACAGCAGTTGCTGTTTTGTAAGAGGGCAGTCTCCTCTGTGCTTTACTACACTTTAATTTCCCAGAACATGTTTTGAAGTGTAAACAATTTGCAAGGGTTATATTAATTTCCCAATTCTTGGGATGTAAAACCCCTTCATATTAAACTTCACCTGGGTTTTCCCTAACCTACAGGGTGTGCCACTAGCTGAAGCAGCTCATCAGTGCACCAACATAAAAAACAACCAATGGTCAAATGACAACAAATGATCAAGTTACACTGTTGGCCTTGCCTCTAAACATTTGGTTGAGATTTAGTTCCCTTCTCTATCACAGCATTTTATCAGAATGGTTACTATGAGTCACTGAGCTGCATAAATCTATGCCCCATGCTTGGGTTTACAGTGGGAGCAGGGTGATGAAATGCATCCTTCAAGGCACAGAAAAGTAGAGATATCTGTGGATTGCACTGGGAGTTCATGATCTCACTTGGTCTTTGTGACCCTTCCACATCACACTAAAAACCAGTACAACTGCATTAATTCACAAAAGTTTACATGGTGGGGTCGACAGCTTCATCACTGTTTGCTTTCAGTAAGAACCCAGTACTTCAACTCACACCCATCCATTTACACATCCAGCACTCCTACAGCAGATTTTAAATGTCAGAATTCTGGGATGAAAACCCCCCTACAACCATTCTTCAGAAACTTCTGTTGTTGCAACTTGTTTACAGCCCAAATATTCTTAGTGAGCTGGTTGGATATGGGCCTAAGGGAATTTTTGGAGAGCACTTGATCAGAGACTTAAAAACTGCTTTGAAAATTCAAGTTTACTATGAAAGCTGAGTGTTGTATGCATTAATATGCTTTTATTTTTAAAAGCTGAACCCAATGGGAACTTGATTTCAAGGGGCCAAAATTTCACTTGATGTCTCTAAAGGCTCATCAGTGAAACAGTTTTATGGTTCTGAATCTGCAGTGGAAAATACTTGGTTGGGAAGGTCACATTTTAGTACCTGCCTGTAAACCTGGCAAAGCAACCAGCTGAAAAGACTTTTCTTTTGGGTATGGGACTGCCCACTGAACTCAGATTGAAATTTGCTATGTCAAAAACTATTTAAACTAAGGAACCAAATTTGGTCTAGTAGCATGGGACAGAAAATAAATTTTATGTTTAATGACAATTTAAAAAACAAAACATTTGAGCAAACTTATAACAATATTTTGTTTCAAGATAATATAAAGTTTTCTTAGTTACAAAGCAATGTTGATTTTTCCTGTTATAACTCTTAACACAGTATGCATACTCTGTTTTAGAACCTATGTTTGTTCTTCAGGTGTGATAAGAGGTCTTACTTTAAAGGCATCACAGCAAAACAAAGACTAATCCTGAAAAGGCAATAGCAATGTGCAGCAGTAATCAGCAATGACAGGGAATTTTCTTAAGAACAAGGTTTGACAGGATTTGAAATACTATTCTCTGAGTTGGAGAGCAAAGACAAACACAAATAAAAACTGCTATGAAGAACAAGATTTTTATTTGCAAATTACAAAACATCTAATTTTAATCTCACAGGCCCATTTTTTCCACTAATCTAATATGGAAATTAACAGATTCTAGATGAATCCTTCAAAGCCTCATTGGGAGCAACTCCGTTTTTATTTGCATTGGTGTAAATTCAGAGGAATTTCTAAATGGCAGTTCCTTACCTATGTTGAAAAAGGACAAGTGGTGTACAAACATAGGCCTGTACTGCAAGTTGGATCATCTTTTCTATATAAAACTGAATCTTCTTTATATGAGATAGAGTGCATAGCTATGGAGATCATGGCAGCAGCATTGTATTATAGGTCATGGACTTCCCCTTATCAGTTAGGGGCAGTAGAAGTTGGGCAGATCAGTGCAGTTCCATGGACTGCTATTCATGGATTTTTCTTAAGCCAATTTAAATTTGTTTAGTTGAAGTAGGCTATTCTGTTGTACCATCATCTGCAGAATGGTTGTCCTCAAAGCTTTCCAGGGTCCTGTGCATCTGATCCATATACAGATAAAGCTTTGTATCACAGTCCCTAGGAAATCATCAGTAAAGTTGTTCCAGGTATTATTTTCTTCAAGATGTTGGATTTGCTGGTACTTTATATAAAACACACTAGAATACTGGTGATTTTCATGCTACTAAGTCTGTGCAGAGGTTCAAAACCCAGTCTTTCTATAAAGAAGTTTGGTTCACCAAATCCAGTCCCCAGGTTTGTCAGATCTTCCTTTTCCTTATTTGCAATTAAATAGTCTTTGCACTCCATCAGTAGACTATAGAAGATTAAGTCTTTCAATTAACGCTTCAGTGGCTGTATTAATATATTTATCTTAGCAGCAGTGTCATAACTTCTGAAAATTTCTCTTGCAGAGAAGCACAAGTGAAAGGGCTGATGTGCTGTGATTCTTCTGGCTAACTGCTTCCTTACAGGAAGAGTTGCTGATGTCTGCATGGGTTAGGTAGTTACAGCAGTTGGCTGAAAGTATGGATGGAACATAAACCATGCAATTTCCATCTTTATCTTAAGTAATTATGGCATTTGTTTGGAACATGGACGTCTGGGCCTGCCACACGGAAGAGCTATGAGTTCGGCAAAATTATCCATCTCACATTCTTTTGGGAAAAAGAGAAACCCCTAGCAGAAAAAGCTTCTCCAATTGCCTTTTGGAAGGTCCTTTTTTTCTGGCAGATATATAGTGGTGGAAAGAGGTTAAGCTATCATGCAATTTTGGGTTGTGAAATTGTAGCTGTTCTTTTGAACTACCCTGTGACTGCATAAATCTTACTACAATTGCATAGGTCCAGGACTACGTAGTCTATAGACTACGGCTGGACTACACTTTTTGGGAAAAGCCTGGCCCTTCCTCCCCCCAGACCAATTCTAATAAGAACTATAAAGTATATTTGTAAGGCAAGATTTAAATCAAAGTGAAATACAGAAAACCAAAAGTTACAAGCAACTAGGTTGCTCTGATATGCAATCAAAATTATTCTGCTTTGCAAATATATGATTGTTTCTCATTGCAGATCTTGTACATTTCCTTATTCACGCTGTTACTTTTTTTATTTTCCTCAGTCTTCTGGCAAGTTCTACATTCTAGTATTTTAAATCATCAGTTCTATTTTCTTGGTCAGACATGTGTCTGTTATTCTAATACTGTACTTGTCCTTGAAAATGTATAACTCCAATTCAGCACTCTTACTCTGCTCCTAGCATTTGTTTAAAGAAGATGAAGAGAGCATGTGAGAACACAAATACCAAGGACAGATTTTCTCAGTCATCTTTGGCTATATATTTTATGGTACTTTTCATTGTTAAGCAATAGATGCATTACCTTGGGAAGTGGCAAGTTACCTTGGACACTCAGTACTCTTGCTATCAACACAAAGCAAAACCAAAAAAGCAGATTGGTCTGATAATTTTCCTTATTGGTAGCAATGTCTTTCTCTTTCTACAGATGAAACAGAGTTCAAGGACAAGCCAAACAACTGCAGGAATTCTAAGAGTCATTCAAATTACAGACTTGCAATACATGAAACAAAATGGGTCATCTCTTTGAGGTCTGTTCTGATACTTCTATTGATGTTTAATAAAGTCCTATCATCTGTCAACTTCAGTGGATATGAATTCTTATATTCATTGTAAGAAATAATAACCATAATGCTCTACAATTAGGACTTTAAAAGGAAAAGGGCCCTTCAGGAGATATTTCACTTTACTGCAAAGCCCTGGTGCTCTTCACTCTACTCAGTGGTAACATTACAGCCAGACCTTGACTGACATACTGGGCACTGATTGGGGTTTCTGGTTAAGACAGAAGGAATTATTTTCACTTAATGTTCAAATAAAGCTATTGTATGTGCTTTGAGTGATGGATGAAATTGAGCTATTTCAGGTTAAGCACTTAAACGTTGGATCACATTTTATACATGCTACTTAAATTTCATTACCACAGCAAAGCTCCACTCAAAAATGGTACTATTTTCTTTTTCCAGAATTTCAGGTCATAGCCTGAAACAAAACAAAAGAAGCTTTTTAAAATAGTCTTTTCTTTTGCCTAACAAGAAAAATGAAATGTATTTGAAGGATGTAGAAGAAAATAGTTAATCCATGGGATTACAAGTAACTGCAAGAGGGAAAAGGCATATTACTCTTGGAAATTCATATGCTATGCTACATTACTATTGGAAGGGATCAAGATCTTGAGGAAAAAAAAAAAAAAAAAATCACAGTACAACAAATTCACATTGAAGAAAGATTTTTCATTTCTCAAGAATAAGAAAAAGCCAACATGGAAGTTAGGGCATAATTAGTATTCATGTCATAAACAAAACCATTCCTGTTAATGGCTTCAGGCATTCCCTGTGGGCTGGGTGTCCATAAAAGTAAGATTAATACCCATTTCTACCTCAGGAGTAGTAAGAAAGAGCACTACTGTTTAGGGTAGATGATAGAAAATAAGATGAGCTAAATATTAACATTTCAAGAAAACAAAAGCCACAGGAGACCACTGATGGTCTCTTTAGCCTACTGAGTATTTTAATGAAGAGGTTTACATACTCTGAATGAATCACTTTGTTGCCTCAGAGTATGATAGTAAAATATGATAAGGAAGGGCTGAAGACTTAGTATTTACATTCTAGCGTATCTCTTAACTGTAAAAATTAATACAGACTGAATCTTCACATTAAAGACTCATTAACAAGCTGGAGGTACCTAGAAATAGGACAGAGATATCATGTGCATTTAAAGGTGAATAGTCCATTCATGCCACTTACAAATGTGAACATCAACATCAAAGTCAATGGCAGTTGCTTGTGAAGAATTAGCTTAAGAGCTCATTCTTTCATCAGCACCACACGCATTAGCCAGACATTCAAACATGGTAATCTAGGCATTTGCACTGAGGCATAGAGGGGGAATTGCTGACTAAATAGAGGACCTTTTGACCTCAATGGACCTCCATTTCCTTCAGAATACTTATTATGTATGCTAATACTATATGTTTGTGCACAAAACTTTTGATCTCTGAATACAAGTATTTCAAAGGTTTCTTTTCCTAAACTGCAGACATATTGATAGTTATAGATGGCACAAGACTTGTTCTTTTTGGAAGAATTTGGTAGCAAATAGCCCATCCTCTCCAAAAGTGGGGAGTACCAGTAGGTGGTGTTGCCAGCACCTCTGGAGAGCAAATATACGCTTGGGTAGTGTGCTTGCCAGGAGCTCTGGTTTTAACATCCTATTTCTCTTACTGCTTCCAAAGCCATACAAGGAAAATTTGCCTAGACTTGCTGGTGTAGGCAGAGCAGCACATGTGTTGGCCAGTCCCATTGGGTTTACTCCTGTGAGGCTGTTTGTAGTACCAGTGCTGGAGCAAAAGGATGTGGAAGGAATAGAAGGCCTTGATAAGAGTTCTACAGGTGTTTGGAACAGGGTCACATTTGGTATTACTCCCATTGAAGGACATGATCCTCCAGTGTGATGATTGGAGGGGGGCTGGAACTAGATGATCTTAAGGTCCTTTCCAACCCTATTCTGTGATCAGCAGGGCAATCCAGCACAGACTTTCTCTAGGGCAGTTCCTTGGGACACTCATCTCAACAGTGCCCACAAATACAGTGTCAGTCCTCCTGAGCAGCACAGCTCATTACAGAGAGCACAGCACTAACATGATGCTGATCCCTTTAAATATTTTGATTGCCTATAGCTGCTCAGTTAAGATATCAGTTGAGTACACTTTAATTAGCCCAGAGGAAATCACAGTAGGGATTAAATGAGTTGGGTTGTTATTCTTCTGTCTTTACTAACAGAAAATAAAAGCATGTAATTAGCTTTTTTAAGGCATTTTCAGGATCTTAAGGTTATCATAACTGTAAACAATAGTATATTTATCTAATCTGAGAGTGGCACTTGAAGTATATTTTAGTTCTGAATAGGAAACATTACAATTACAATGGGTCTACAGGCTTTTGAAGAATTGTGTTCGGGTTGAAATGTGCAGCTTAGCAACAGTTGCAGAGAATTTTAAAGAAGGTTTTCATGCAAGAAATGCACAGTTTCCTGATTTGGTTTAGCAGTGTCAAAATAAATCTTTAGCATAAAAGTATTTTGTTTTGATTTATTCCAATTCATTTATATTAAAATATTGGTTTGAATAATGTATTAGTATGTAAAATATCGCATAATTCAAACTCTGAAAGACAGATTTATCAAAATAATACTCGATTTTAATCACCTAAAAATGATGCAATTTTGGTCTAACTGAAAAAGTAATTTGCTGAATTCAATTTTGAGGGATTTCACCACATATTTTCCATATCATAATCTACACAAGTTTCCAATCAGGTTATTCTTCTCTGTTCATATCTGCATTTTAGATGAACCCATTCAGCTAAACTTTTCTTTCAGTGATACTGATCTAAATCAGGAATTGGTTAATGAGGTTACCTCAGCATGGTCAAAAGAAGAATTGGCTCAAATTCTGAAATGTCATTTATTAGTTGTAATAACTTCCTCTTAAAAGCTTTATCTGAAGGAGAATCCCAAAGCTGTCATTTTCAAGAGAGTCTTGTGGGTAGATTTGAAACCAAGAACTGGGGAAGTGGTTTTAAACAGGAATTAGAATGAAAGTTAACAGCTAAAGGAAGCTACTGCAAACTAGCTTTATCAAGCAAATATTGCATGGGAAATATCTGTACCATTGTCTCATTAATAACTGACACAGCCTGCAGCTGGCCAAGGCCACAACCAAGGCAGAAGTGCTGGACAAAGGTGCATCTTCAGGAGGATAAAATACCACTTCACAAGAGGATTGGTTTGCTATTTTCTGGAGAAAGCACAGTGCAAATTACATCTCTGAAGGAAAATTATCACTAACAGGTTCCTTAAAAAGGAATATTGTTCCTTTAATGGAAAACCCCTCAGTGCTTAAAGTATCCATATTACAAGCCTAATGGGACATGGAGATTGAAGTGCTGATCTCCCACTGGGTTCACTATTGGTCTTTGTCTTTGCATTTCATCTAAATCCTACGCTGAATTACACCTGATGCCAACCTTCTATTTGGGGCACAGCAGGAACCAGCAGCTGTATGTACTGGGGACTCTGCTTCTGAAAGACCCCTAAATTTTTATAACATAACAAGTCTTACTATTAATCACCTGCTGTAAAATGAACAGTATCCAAAAATCATTCCCTCCTAGGTAAAAGATATAAAGTATTACCAACTATCTTTCAAGACCTGTAATAAGAATAGCTTTCCTTTTTGCAATGACTGGATACCCAGACATAGAGGTTTCACGTCTCACCTCAGACAGAAAAATCAATGTATTTTACAAGGTAGAGAGACAAAATTAACAGACAAATGCATTCACTATCAATACTACAGATACCAGCCCAGGAGGAACTGAGTTTGTGATAGTTTCTGATCAGAGGGATTAATGCAGAGTACTCTGGACAGAAATCTTGCAATTCATATACAGTACATGTTTATCTTGCAAGTATCAGTATCACACACTTTAGTGACAGTGTAGTGATTTTTAATAATTTTGGCACACAGAACCAACGCATCCATAGCTGAACAAAACATTCTCTCATTTTGCTGATTACACAAAAAATCTTAATATGGATTTGATTATCCAAGATTTTAGGTGCTGAATTCCTACCAAGACACTTGCTCTTCATTGAAACCGGTGGAAGTTAGATATTTAAAAAATGGCTTTGGGGGATGTAGGATCATTACTGCAGTTTAGCCAAAAATTAGTGGGTACAGAAACACTAGTTTTCACTGAAGAAATCCCCCAGCATGAATGATTGTGGTCACTATTAGGATGCAGAGGGATTTAACCAATAAGGGAAACAAACTCCAATATCTCAAAGTTGACTTTGCAGACTGAAAGTGTTGCAAGGTAATTGCCTCCAATGAGAATTGCTGGCGGAGAGACCACTGGTACTGAACCCCACAACTCCTCCTCTCCCAAGACAGGTTTTCCTTTGAGGGACTGCTCCTTCCTCTGAAGCATCACTCAGGCAAACACTCCTTAACTTCTTACATATGCCCCAGCGGTAAGTCATGCACATTTGTTGAACATCATATTCTGGGTAGAATAACCTAATGAACTTTTCCACACACAACTTTTCTGACCTTTTCTAAATAAATGCAGTAAAGACTATATTATTTTCTCCATTGGACCAAAAACACCCATTTGTCTTACAGTAATTCCATGACAGGTGACAGCATAAAATCCTCACAATATTGAGCTATCTGTAATAATTTTATTGCAAAATATCACTAATCACTAAATATCAGCATATGATAACACCACCATGGCTGATAACATCGGCAACCCTACAGAGCATATGCTGTTGCACAACCCTGATACTACACCCCTAAATCACTTTTTTTTTTGCTATTTAAAAAGCTGCAGATATCGGGCTTTATTTTTTGACTTAGTATAGAAAGGAGGCAGAGAAGAGAGTACCAGTTATCCAAAATCATGAATGCTCCTTACAGCTTCTGGAAACTCTCACCCCCCCAGAGAGGATGAGATAAAGGCATCAGCACTGAAGGGTATTTCCAAGTTCAGCAGCTGAGAGGCCAAGTGCTACACAAAGCCAAATTACATATTAGCTCCAGTGAGCTTCTGTGTATGGCAGAGATATTGTACAATACAAACTGATATCAATAGGAAATCTATAGGTTTTGATTTTTATCCCTGATGCAGCTGTCCCATGAAACATTCTGGTTTATGGCATTTGCTTTATATGCCTGTTCACAGCAGATCCAGACAAAAAGCTAAATAGATATCAAATATCAATCTTTCATTGCCAGCAATGTAACGCCAGCCTGAATGCCTATTTTAAGTCAGAATAATGAGAACATTTAGTCCTTTTAAGTTCTGGTTTTCCTTCAACTAAAGAAACTACACATCAACTTACTGTCTTTCTTTATTCAGTGACACAGAGGTCACTGCTGTGAGATTTATTTGATTTCACAGTTTGGCTAATTAATTTGCTCATTCTGAGCATACACCATCAGTACTGTTTTTGGAGTAGTACTACCAAAGCAACAGATTAATTTACATGGTACGGTGCATCTGGAATAATTATTACCCCACAGAATTGTTATTGCTTAAAATCTGAGGGGAGAGGGAAGTTTCCTGCTGTGATAAAAGTGTGGGTTTATCAGCTGAAAACAACTACATGGACTAAATTACACAAGAAGCTTCTTGTAAGTGTTAAGCAGCACATATTCCAGAAGTCCATAAAGCTGCTACACTACTGTATTTTTTGCTCTGATTTCTTTCTTATCAAATGATGTTGACAGGCTAAAAATTCTCAAACCACTCCCATTCCTCCAGCAGTATTAACAGCCACTTCAGCAATCAACAACAATTTATACAGCAACATTTTTCTCACTGCTCAAGAGTGTGGCTGACCCCCATGGTTTGGAAAACAAGCCTTTTCATTAAAATGTGCTTGAAAACTGGTGGGAGCACAGGTACAGAAAGCAGATTTTAAAGTGACAATAAAGTATGATTTAAAGCATCTTGCATCAAGACAGTTGTTTGAGTTCTGGACAACTGATAGACCAAAAAGGGAGTAGTTGGCTGGGTTTTTTTTCACCACTCAGGGCTGATCTAAATTCTCTGGTTCCGGTTCTTGGGTGTCCAATTTGCCGAAAACCCTTTACTTTGACTTATTAGTTCTTTTCACTACACTGTCTGAAGCAGTCTTTTTTAACTTCTTTTTGGGCACCCAATTCCTATACATCTCTCTCATTTCTGTAACTTATAGACTCATAGTCTAGTTAGTGTTGGAAAGGACCTTAACATCATCTAGTTCCAACCCCACTGTCGTGAGCAGGGACACCTCACACTAAACCAGCATTCACCACTTCCTTGCTTCTTGTTCAGTGAAAAATCAGAAAGACTGGATAGTACATATGGAATATTTCCCAGTATTCCTTGAAATTTATAATTGGTGTTGCATTGCAGCAGTATTAGCTGTAGGTGCTTACTCTTCCTACCAGCTGAGTATAACTGTTGGGTTTTTTAAACTAGAGGTCAGAACAGTACATCACTTCTATTCACCAGCATTTTCGGTATTAGAGTAATGCTATCTATTGCACACATGGAAACTGTGCAAAATCCAGAAAGTATGGAGGTAGATCCCGAAGAGGAGTTTAAAAGCAGGAGATCAGGTGTTAGGCAGATCTCACTAACAAGAAAAAAAAAAAAAAAAAAAATGGAGAGCAAATCTTAAGTCTCTGGAGTCCCCCGATAAAGATTTGAGCAGTTGACAAGTGAGATGAAGTAAAAGGTAAGTCATCAATGACTACTTTCCTAACCAGCCTTGGGAAGAATTTGAAGAGCTGTCACATAGTCAAGTGAGCTAAGAACAGGTTAAGACCATTAAGTTTTAACAAGTAATTGCCAGACCAGATAGCATGTAATTTGCAACCAATTTGAAACTGCTCAGATTAGCACAATGCTTTACACTACTGATTTCCCCGAGCATCACAGTAACACTATATTGACCCAAGCATACCCTATACTTTCATCCTATTCCTAGTTTCATAGAAACAACTATAAGCATATTTAGCATATATATTTCCAGTCCTTTTCCAGAAGTTTATGTTGTTCTTATGACAAAAGGCTCCTTCTAGTGTGCTACAGGAGGCCATAATTGCTCCATCTCACAGAAGGGACATAGCCTGGGCTGTGACAGCCTGCAATAAACAGGAAGAAAGAGTAACCAGACAAGCATTTCTGTGTCAATTCTCCTTATCTGCAAGGATGCAAATAGTGGTATTAGATGGGATTACAGTAAATATTGATGATTTCCTGCAACTTCCATAAAAAAAGCTGCTGTGTGTTCACCATATGCAGTTCACAGAAGTGATGTGCTTGACAAAAGCCTTTGATAAAACAGGCTGAGAAAGATTTAATCTTTCCCTTCCTCATTTTGGCAGAGTCACTCACTAGCAGTGCAAAACAAAAAACGGAACCCAGGACAACCTGGAAAAGAGTTATCTTTGGTATTAGGCTCTGTGTTAAACATGCTGACATTTTAGCAGTAGAATGCTAGTAGTAGTAATTTCTTGATCTTTGGAGTCTATGTCTCTATACCTCAGACTTGAGGAAGAGGTTATTTGTAAGTGTAATTTGTCTTATTTTCACCTCATTCTTAGGGCCAAAAATAACACTATATATTTACTTCTGGGGATTTTGAACTCCATTTTACTATAGCAATTTTATCCTGCCACAGGGAAATCAACCAACCAGTCCACATCAGAAAAAAATGCAGCACTGTCCCCATTTTAAAAACCAATTGGTCAATTGAATTATTTGAAGATTAAGAAATTTATTAATGATACTTAGATGTCATAATGCTGTCTACATATAATGCAGACCCTGCAAATAGAAAAAAAAGCATTCACTCTGTATGAAATATGTGCTGTTCATTTCAGTCAAGTCTTCTCTATTATTCCCAGGAATCTTGAAAGCTTAAGCACAACTGGAAAAGTCTCTGTTCTTGGTTGCAAATGCACATGAAGTTGCCTGATGTCAATAGCTTAAAACTACTGCCCACAGGCAAAAGTCAAATACTTGGATTAAAGTTTGCACCTTGGTGGGTTTGCTTTTAGCAAGAACAGCTGAGCTTTCTAGTGTAGCCGCTTTACCCAAACTATTCCATCATATTTCAGAACTATAGCAGAAAATAAGTAAAACACCATATTACCTCCACTAATCCCTCCCTCTCTCATATCACACAGTGGACCTTAAACACCTTCTCTAAGTCTTCATTGTCCAACAAGGCTGTATCTGACACAGACACCACCTTCTAATCTCCAGTAATTGTGGTACATGAAACACTCACAAAACTCTCTGCCTACCTTGCATTCCAAGTGCTTCCAGGTTAGATTACAGCCAGCTCCTGCTTCTTCTACCTAGGGAACTAAGAGCACAACTGCACTTGCCTTAAATAGATACCATGGTTCTAGCCCACAGGTTCAGTGAGATTTGACAAAATTGAGGGGAATCAAAATCACCTGCATAACTCTGGATTTCTACCAGTGAGATGAAAGTAAAATGTGTAACGTGGCAATTGAGAGTGTAGGTAATTATAGCTACATGGAGGACAATGCCAGGCTATTGCCTGAAGGACTGAAAATGTCTGAGATACATACATATATTTACAGATATATTTATCTATCAATACACATATATATACTGTATTATATATGTATGTATATAAACATATATGCAACAATGATACATATACATGTTTACATAATATCTTTTTCTAGCTTGACAGTGGAAGTAAAATGAGCAGTAAAATGTCTCTTCTGTTCATTTGGTTAACTCATTGCTTACAAACACCTCCCATCCACTTTGCCAAGGGCCATACATTAGACAATGCTGATTCTGAGACTCGTCATGTTCTTCATGGTTCTTTGCTTTCAAGTAGCGTGTTAACTACAGATATTTAAAGTCCCTGAATGTTAGATATAAATACCATATTGTAGCTGTATGAACCTGATTGAAAATGCGTTATCTGGTAATGGTACACGGAGCCTATTTCGCATCTCGTGTTCTCAGTCTTTCATTTGAGACCAGATCAGACCAAAAGCTGTGACCGCTGAATGTAGAACTAATAAACTGTGTAGAATGAGCCGTGATAATGATTCACTGCCTAAGGGATAGGTCCCTTTACCACAAACAGCATATATAGCACTGTTGCATACAATACCTTGAGAATATAAGCTAAGACCCAGGCTGCAATTTATGATTGGGTTGAATTACTGGGGTAGAATTGTTTAAAGCATGCTACACTGTTTTGCAAAAGTACATCTAGTACTCAGAGCTGTTGCTTCTGTTTACCCCCTTGTAATTGCCCCCGCTATTTTTTCAGTTGGCCCACAAAAAGCTGTCTTGTGAGACAATGAATCTTTTAGTGCCATCACATAAGCACCTCCAGCGATGTGAGACATTGTGGTGTAGCCACAGAAGTACTGGTCATTTCAAAGGTGCAGGCATCTGTGTGAGCAGTATAAATTCACTTTTTAAGAGTCTGCATGTGATACTGACCTTTGAAATCCAAAGGAGTGGAAAGGCTGCCACTGTTAATTTGGCACTTAGCTTCATGGTCTGCAGATTATGACAATATAAAGCAAGTCTGCTAACCATTCATGGTGTGCAGAGTGTTTATGACTTTATAGGAGATCTATCTTTTGCTCTCATGCAAGTTCCTTTGTTTGGTGACCTACTTCATTCCAACAGCTATTTCTACTGAGCAACAAAGTTTACATTTTTTCTTCCAAGTGGCAATCAATATAAACATACTATGGTTATTAGACTGCTTATAAACTTATCATAAAAATACATGGGAACTGAACTGTGTACTAAGCACTGCATGAACTGTATACAAAGAAATGTGCCATGTTTTTATTTGTTTGGTCTATTCAAAGAGTAGAAGAATATGAACTGAGTGCCCAATTAAAATGAAGTGTAACTCATAACAGTTTATTTGCACTGCAGTGCATTTGCCATATTATTCATTACATTGCATTCAGTACCTCACCATTTAGCTATAGTACACTAGAACTGCCACTTAAAAAGAAGTGAAACATGTTCTTTCTTTTATTTGTGTCCAGAGTCTAAACCATCTGCTTTATGGGGCTTCATCAGTTTACCCCTCATGCTACTAATTGCAACAAAGCTCTAATTGGACATGTGATTTAACTAATAAAAAGAGTCCACATTTTTTAGCAATAGGCAAAAATTAAGTGCTTTACTTCTGATAACCTTCTGTATGTAAAGTTGTGTTGGCTTTTTTCTTTTTTTTCATGAGTCCAAAATTAGGAAATAAAATGGTAACATAAACTTTGCTCTGCCTGAAATTGCTCTTGAGAGCTTTAGACTGGGGTGATTTCAAATGCAGGTGGAATTGCAGGCTCACAGGATGTTTAAGTGTGTATGTATCACATTTGTAGTATTCAAACTATCTCCTCACTGTAGAATATTTGGTTTTAGCTGAGAAAATTCCCATTCATCATGTCATACATCAATCTAATAGTACAGAAATAGGGGAGAGTGATATCTAAGTACAGGCAGAATGATTCTGCTCTCTAGGAGGACATATTTCCCCTGGTTCCTTTTTGGAAATGTGGAGTTTATACCCGAAAGATTATTCAAGGAAATGAAGCCTATATAAGGCACTTAATTTTTATTATTATTTGAAGACAGAAGCTGATGTTCTCAAATCTAAGCCTGAAAGCTCAGAGAAATCAGGGAGCAAAATGTGCATGAATAAAAGCAAAGTTACCACAAAAAGTAATGTTACTCTTGTAAAAATTCACATGTAGTTATATTTATATGTGAATTACTGATTTGATGAAAATCAGTGAGAAACATCATAACGGATAAGATTTTGCTATGTACAATCTTAATTTTGCAGGAGGACATAAGACTGGGATTAAATTTCATTTTCAGATGTATTTCAAGGATTATGCACTTGCATAATGTAAATAAACAGTATATTTTGTGAAATATGGGTCATATGCTGCTATATAAATGAAAACTCCTACCCAGACAAAACTACAGAACATTTTAATTTGCCATGCAGTGTGTACCTACCTTTCATGGAGAATGAGCAAAAAAACAGAGGACAGGATAATGTATGTCTGATGTTTACAGCACCAACACAAGTCTAGGTTGGTTTCACTGGAGTTCAGGGGTTAGCTTACTCCACCACACTGCCACCAGCACCAATGAAGTGGCAAAGTTTTCACACTGTCTATTCCATACTGAGGTAGAGTACGCTTCTGTTTAAAGGTCACCTAATTACACACTGCATATATGTGGCTGGTACTGTTTAGTGCCCAGAATATGTAGCAGCTATTTAGTGTTGCTCTGTGATTTTAGCTTATGATACTGCTTTGCAATGCTGCACTGTGTGTGCATGCAAAACCTTTGGTCTTGGATCACAACTTCTCTTAGGAATCAGTGTGACATTTCTCACAGAGGTAGGTCCTCTCTAGTTGACAAAGACCCTTCTATCTATCTTTTTAGTGATATTTCTAGTCATTCTTCAATTTGTAGTACAAACCAAAGGCAAGTGACATATGTCCTCTACAGTCAGCTACTTAATGCTGTCATCTTCACCACCAGATAGGCACACAGACAGCTAGCCTTTGCTCAGCCAGAAGAACTTATTTTGTTTCTAATTGCATGGGGACTACTGAATCCAAAATTTACACCAGAAACCAGCATATTCCTAAACCAATGTGAAGAGACATTAGACATAGGGTAGTATTTGAAGAACTGTCCTGGAGAGAAAAAAATATAACAAGTGAAGGTGTTCTAGCAAGGGTGGGATGATAGGGACTGTAACTGGGCTTTAATTTATAAAAATACATTGCTTGCTGATTTAAATGGAAGGTGATATTAAAAATGTCTTTGCCAACTAATTATGTATTGAATTTTGACAGTAGCATAGAAAATAAGAGCATTTTCCTCAAGTTAAATACATCTTGTCAAGGTAATGATGTGCTACCTCACTCACTAAACATCAAACCCAAGTATTTTAGCTCAGCATCGGAGGTTGTATAAGCAGTGTGCAAAAACTGGGTCAAAATGTTTGTTTAAAAATGTTGCATATCTAAATAGGAAGGGGAATTGTTAATCCATGAGCAGGGTAGATCACTGTGTTGCAGCCAATTACTTTTTCCTAATTGTTTTATAATTGTTTCCATTGGTACTAATCTTAAACTTTGGGTTTCAATAAGTCTACTTTAACAGATCCGGTTGGTAAGTTCAGGACATCTATTTATCTTTTGAGAAGCCTTTCAAAACATTTGAAAATTAGAATATTCAAAGAAGTGAAGGCAAATTGTGGATATATGTGATTTGGCACACATGCTTCTCTATTTCTTTATCCAAGCTCAGCCCATGCATTTTGCAGCTGCTAGGGAAACCTGCTAGGGAAATTTATACTTCTCAGGTTTTTGTATCCCAATCCAGTTTTTTACCAAAAAAATTCATAAAATTCTTCATAAAACTCTTCAGTCTACAGAGAGATAATGCTGTTGTTTACACGACCCAGATATCCACTTCAAGTCTGGTAGTGATCAAAATTATCATGCAGTTTTTGCAGTCTGGCTTCCAAAGTTCTGCTTGTAATAGCTTCATTTGTATTTGTTTCCTTTAAATACATCTTTTTAGAATATTTATGGGTACTGTTCCCTTTCT
Organism: Nestor notabilis; assembly: GCF_000696875.1. Lineage (NCBI taxonomy): Eukaryota > Metazoa > Chordata > Aves > Psittaciformes > Psittacidae > Nestor > Nestor notabilis. The sequence continues at coordinate 127,864 of NW_009916920.1, forward strand.
GCAGAGTCCTTGTCCTTGTAAACTAAGCAGCCAGTGTAGCTTAGGATATACCTCAGTATAAATAATTAATTGAAAGCATAAAGTATTGAAGAATATTGTCTTAAACTTTATTCTCTGACAGTATAAAAAGAAAACATCATCTAATTAAAATGTAGGCTTTATATGAAATGGAAAGAGTTTGGTTTCTCTGACATATGGTATTGCAACCTTTGACAGGATTTTTTTTTAATAAAAGAAGTATGTTTTCTAGAAAAACACAACAAGGATGACTTATCCCTGAAGTAAATATCCAGCCTGTGAAACATAAATAACAAGAATAATGGAAGAGGAATATAGATAAACCAGATTAACAGAAAAGATGAAAGCATAAAAAAGCATGAGTGTGCTGTGAAAACTCTCCTGGGCTAACTAGAAAAACTCATCAGAGTGTGCACAGGGAGAAAAGAAATAAAACATTAAAGATCAAACAAAAAGATCCTGAAATTTGGGTAACAATTTCAGGTGTTTATGTGTACTAACTAGGTAGCAACATATGTAAGATGGACTGGCAGTAAAGAAAATGCATGACCAAAACTGAGAAGTAAAATGACATTTTGCGTGAAGATTTTGGTACCAGGTGCTCCTACAAAATTCAAATACCCTTATTCAAGTTTACATCATGTCTTGTTGCACTAATATTTCTATAATCTTGGTCACTGGTTGGGTTTGTTGTTGGGGTGCCAGCACAGAGAACCTCTGTGGAAGTGGTGGAACTTAACTGGAACAGGACTGTGGGGTGATGCAACCCAGTGGGGACGGTCCATGTGCTTCAGCAGAGATGCTGCCCAATGAAAGCCAACTTTGCAGGAAAAGATCATTTCAATTCTCATTTATTGAGCCAATGGCTTCTGCATGTTTGTGGGTGAATATTGCGGCAGCAATGTTCAAAAGTGCTGGGTAGATCAGCTATATTCTTTCCCTGGTTGGCTGCAAATCCAGTGCATGAACACCTGGATTTGCTCTGGATTGGTTTAGGGCAGGAGATGTTCAGGTAAGTGCTGCATATGGACAGACAGATATTTGGACCTGACGGCCACTGGCAGGTACTTTTACTCAGCGTGGAGGAAGAGGACTAAGAGGGAGGGAAGCCAACAGCTTATCCAAAGTGGTGAACTTTGGAGAGCCAAAATGAAGGAAAAAAATCCTGAATCGTGAATATTTTGCGTCTTAGAAAATCCTCTAAAGTGGTGACACCAGAATCATTCCCTGCTGAGGAGGACATGTTGTATTTACATATACGGGCACAATGGAACTTTCTCTTTCTGATTTTGAACTAATCCAGTATACAACATACAAGTACAAAATCCCAACAAAGGTTTATTTTAGCCTGGTCACAGGCCAAAGCACCCTTTCTTATCAGCACACAGCCAAATAAGTACTGAAGAACACCTTCCTCAGGCTCCTTGACAAAAGCCCTGCCTGCGAGACTCATGACCTACATCTCTGAAACCCTGAGGCAAGCCACCATGCTGTATCCCTGCCTGCCCCAGCTGGTGGAGGAGGGAAACTTTACCCAGGCTCATGCCTGGGAGATCCCAGCTCTTCTATGTAGCCCTGCAGAGATGGTGGTGACCTCCTCACAGCAAGCTGAGATCCTTGTCAGGTTCTCCAAAGCAGCTGTCAAGCAGGCTTGACTTGTAAGCTGATTATAGCATATTTTAATTACAGTGTGTATTAATAGCATTGATTTCCTTAGACAAATCATACCCACTAGGACACTGGGCACTGTTGGCACCACCTGCCTCCCACGTCTCCGAAAGGCAACTTGGTCTTCCAGCTCACCTCCCACAAGGATGTCAGCTGGAGGAAGGAAAGCTTCTGTATCTACAACTCCATCCATACCTCCAGTAAAAGTAAATGAAAAGCCGAGGAAAGTGGGGAAGGTTTGTAGCAGATAATTTCTAATGCCAAATACCATCTGGATGCCATTGTTAATTTTTTGACTTTTGATAGAGTGAAACAAAGCAGAACCACTTCATATGCAAATATATTTGAAATTATCTCCATTGGTGATTCCTTAGTTTCTGTGTCCAGGACATGGCTCTGCTTTCTGTGCTGCGCTTTGCAGATAGGACTTGAACTCAGGTGGACTCTGGGCTCACAGAAGCACATGCTTATTTTGCTGATAAAAACCCATTAGTAAATGCCAATTCAGAAGTAAACTGCACTCCAAATCTTTTGTAAAGCTGCATTTAAAATTACTTTATTACAAGATTAGTATCTGAGATATACCAGACATTTCTTCAATTGCTGGACTTCAGTAAGTCTGAAAACCTCAGAATGAGCTATTTCTCCCTCCTTGGCCAGGTGGCTGAAATCCTTTGCTTCCATTATGTTTTTCCTGTAGTTAGTTTTACTTTCTGTAAAACACTCTTTTTATTACAGCCCCAGTCATCCTTCTTCACACAACAGAGCTTGAGTGCCTGATCCTTTTAAATAAATTAAAGTATATCCACTGTGTTTTGATCCAACCCTTAAAAGAAAAATAGCAAAGAATGACTGGGTCATATTGATTCTGTTTCAGCCTCACCCAGCAAGTCCAAAGTCATTAGAACAGCTCAAATTGCTAAAAGGCAAATAACTTTGGGTGTGGTAATGCTAGGCCAGCCACTCGCAGTGTGACTTCTTCCACCACACACTGCAGGGTTTCACATCTCAAGAGCAGTGATTGAAAGGGCTAGCTTTGGTAACCTTGAGACAGGTAGGATGAACCATCATCAAAAAAGGTCAGATTTGAGAGAGTGGAGTGGCTATCATTATCATCAGTATTAAATGTGATATGTAGAATATACCCAGCTTTGGTATGAGGCAGCTATCACTTATACAGCTTCTAGAAACTTGTAAATCAAAGATGACTACTTTGAATTCTCCATAATGTCTTTAGTTTTAAGACAATCCAGAGATTATCACTTGATTTGAAGCTATTAAGAAATGTTGAGGTTTTGTTGAGGTTTCCTTTTGTTGTTTGCTTACTTAGCTTATCAGTTACATTTGCCTCTGCTGCCTATGAGGGAGTGAGGCGGGCTGTGGGCTTTTGCTGTTATTACTTTAAATTCTGCCAAAAAAGTATCATTTGGAAAAAAAAAAAGCAATCAATTTCAGCACTTTTAAGGATGTTAGTCATGACTTCAACAGATTTTCTCATGTACTGATTCTATTGTAGTTTTTGGCTGGTAAATACAATACCGAGTCATAGCTGAAAAGATCTGCCCTCTGTTTCCAGCTTCACCCTGACCCAGCAGGAAGCCTGGAGCAGCTCAGTTTTTCAGTTTCCCACCTGGAAAGTGCATCTGTGATTCCCTTTGAGACCCACTACAGTGAATCCACTGCTAATAACAGCCAACAGCAATAATTATCATATAGTTGTCATTCTTAGGATGAATAGAGCCAAACCTGCCTGTTAACTTGTGCTGAAGATGACTGGTTTTCACTGAGCTGGTGACCAAGAAAGGCTTTACTCAATGTGACTAAAGATGGGCCAAACTGCTGCTTGGCTGTTCCTTGTTTGTTCCTGCATTGCTGCTCCTTTGGTGATTATGTTGATCCTTTTTCATAATCTCACTTGCCAAAATGATGCTCAAGCTTCTGTGCTCCACCTTTGGCTGTTTTGGTGCACTGCTGATTAAGCTCACAAAACTTGCTCATCTAAGAACTTTCCTCATTGACCTTTAGCAAATAGCTTTTCCACAAAACACGTTATGATTTATTTAAATGTTTCTTGCCTATTTTGTGGGGGAAAAAAGAAAAGTAAAAAATAAAAAGAGTTGATGCAGTGTCAGACTTCAAATCTGGAAGCATTCCTATCGCCGCAGCAATTTTGGATGGCATTTTGCTTAGCTTACAGATTTAATAGGCTAAAACATCATTGGAAACACCACCTCTAAACAGCAAAGCTTTCAGAGCTGGCATTTCTGCACTGTCCATCCTTGTTCCCAGCACAGATTTGTCATGCCCTGCAGGCATCAAGTGCTGCCCAGCAAAACAGAGTCCTTCTGTGCTGCCACACTTCTTGGAAAGGGTCTGCAGGGTGGGCTGTAGGCAGACACAGATCCTTTCCAAGGGGCTACTGGCTAGCTTTGCCCATCCTCTGTGCTGACCAGGAGCCATATGGCCGAGTGGAGCGGTACGTGGGTGAACACACAGTGGTTCTCCACAGGGCTTGCTGCTATGTTAACCACAGACATGTGACTTTTGTCTGGCTCCAAGTGCCAGCACAACGAGCTTGCATCTGTCTGCAAACTGCCACTGAGGCATACCTTTGGTCTTATGGGTTCCCTGTGGGTCAGGCAGCTGCCCCTATAACTGGCACCGAATTCCATGCACTCTCTAGAGCTATGCTGCTAGGAAGGGCAGAGAAGCCTGCATTATATATGGTGTTTAAAGTACTCCTTCTATGGAAAGAAAAAAGGTAAGATCCAGCAAGTTGTAATCCAGATCCTATGTTTAAAAATATTTTGGCGTTTAATAGTTACGATAAAATGTTATCACAATAATGATAATAAATAATGCAATACGTAATCTACTAAATAGGTTTTACTTTTTAATTATCCATCCACATACATATAAAAATGTAAAGTGGGAGATGATCATACACTCTTCTCTTGTGAGTGAGAAACAAGCAAAACTGCTAAATAAATAAAACCAGCCAAGCTTGGCTGCAGGAATGAAAAGAAATTCGGGTTTTATGCATTGGGATGTTCAACAGAGTTATTTAAAATTCATGCCTAGTTAATAATAAATACATTTCTCAATTAATATTGGAGGCCAGTTGCAAAACTAAATCTGAGGACAAAATCATACTGTGTGAACTCGAATCATCACAAAGGTGCATATCAGATGATGAAGGAAGAACCTGGCAGAAGTCAGAACCATTACATTCCCATGTAATGCTTTGGGCAAAGGTGCAGTAAGTGAAACATAATGAGAAATACCTTTCCTTTAAAGGCTGCCAAGATCATGACTGCCCTTGAAGCCAATGGAAAAGCAATATGTCTCTGGTGTTCTCACATTTCAACAGATAGGAATAAAAAATGTCTGATCCTGCTCTGTCTGGTCTTCAGTAGTTTTATTCCTGGTGACACCAGGAGGCCTTTCTCAGATTTATACAGCTATGAAATCAAACTCCATCCTGATCTAATCAGGGCATCCAATTAGACATTTTAATATCTTGACTTTTAAATACTTCAAATAGAAATGGTGTAAAAGTATGCTCAACAACTAGGAGCACTAAAAATCTCTTCAGAGTCCACAATCCCCACACCAGAGTGTACTACTATTACATGAAGATGTCAGCATAAATTATAAAACACACTAATATTACCAATTATATGAGACAACTCTTGTTCTAATATCTGATATTTAACAAAATATCATTACTATTTTATCAACACCTTGAAAGATCTGTGTATTAACATGCAAATATAATCATTAAAACAGCTTGTCCAAAACTTAGAATAGATAGTCAGTTATAATTATTGCCTCTATTGACCCTAACTGAGGAAGGAGTTTTAAACATACTGTAAAATATAATCCTTCCTTTTAAAGCAATCTTGGAAAAACAGGGGAAAAAATGGAAAAAGAAGGGAAGAAAGCAAATATTCCCTGCAACTTTTAGCTTGGAATCAAAAGACAGATTTTAAGGCCTGTTTCACAAGATATTGAAAAGTGTATGCAATTTAAACATGCAGTAATCCCATCTAAGTCATTCACCATACCAGGCTCAGACAGAGCTGGAGCTGAATCCAGATATGTTGTTCTCCACTTTGTGATCCAAGAACCTCCCAGAAGTGTTTCAGAGCATCTCTGAGCTTAGCCCGCTTCAAGAACTCCGATGTACTGCAATCATCATTGGCACAGCAATGCACAGTAAGTATGAAGTCTAAGAAATGTAGTTTCTACTCTCTGATATCCCACCTCTGTCCTTTCTCTCTGAGATTATGGGGAAAAAGAAGTCTTTATGGCTTGGATAATGTTACTATCACCTTAGTATTTGGAAACCAAGGCCATCGGGAAATGATACAGCTAATATAGAATAGCGTTAATGAACCAATCTGCCCTCTGCAGTAGGTTTTTGGTTCACAGACCAGGAGGACTATGAATGTTTATAGTGCATTACTCTCATCTGGTTATCACTGACAGGTACCCATCATTGCTATCCACTGGCCTTCCTTTCCCTCTATAGGAGAAAATTACACTTGTTCTGGTATTCAAGGGAGGACACTGCAGTGCCATGTAAACTGCAAAGCACGTTTTTACTATTTTTCAACCAGGCATCCCAATAGTAATAAGACAAAAATGAGTTGTGCAAGGGTCAAATATATATGTCAGAACGCAATTCACCTGATTTCCCACTTTGGCTGCATTGAATTTGGAAACCTAATGCTTTTTACAGTGTGACCTTTGGTACCAGCATACACAGGGAAAGGAACTGAGAGTGCTTGCGTATACTCTAGGTTGTACTGGAAAGGAAGCTGGCTTTTTGCTGTGTGACTGAAAAATACCGTGTTACATCTCAGACTGAAATGTTTTTCCATTGTCACAACTGCCCAGACTCTTTGTTTGAAATTATACATGGTCCTTTGTATGAAGGGCAGGGAGAGGAAAACTTCATGATGACAGTGATGGCAAGACCCTGCTTCCACCCCTTCCTGCCCTTTGGGACCTTTGCCATTAGCTTCAGATCTTTGGGGTCAGCTGTACAGTGGTAGGAAAGGACTATACACATCTCAAAGCTTTTCAGGGATGACTTTGAACTATTTTTTCCTGTTTGGCTATGCTGTGTTTTTTAACACCCAGATAAAGTGGGATGCAATGGATCTTATCGTCACATGATGTACCTGGCTGGGTACATGGGTGATGGGACCCTCTGCTTTGTTCCTTGGCTTGCCATCACCAGCATTTACACAAGCATGTATGTCCATGGCCTTTCCTGATAACATGGCATATATATTCATGTGCTATGATGTTCTACTCCTGACTATGCAACAGCCTATTTTGATTGGTAATTGCTTTGTCTTCAGCGAGCGTGTATGGCGGTATATCTCAAACTGTTCTTGCGAAAAAAGGAAAGAGGAAAAAAAAAGGCACCTTGAAATGTTGTAAAAAGAGACAATTTAAGGCCCTGAAAATTGTGTGAAATGAATTAGTAAGAGCCTGGGTGAGAAATCTCATGACAAACTGTTCCCCCACCTTCAGCTGTACTTCCTTACTGTGCAGTGTGAACCTAGACAGGAGCGCCAGCAATTAGAGCTCACTCACCTTTTACCTGATGAAAATCACTGTACCTAACACTCGATTTCTGTGCCAAACTGCCTTGGGAAAAAAAAAAAATCTCAAATACAAATCTACCACAAGGAAATGCTTTTATGTTCCATATTTCTGCAATTTCTTTTTTTAATCTTCCTTGATCTGCTCCCGGGTAGAGAGGAGACATGGATTTCTCCCCTGTTGTTTAGATGCAGAGGAGAAGCTTTCTGAAGTGAGCTACCCACTTTAACTTTCTGTTCTTTAGAGGAAACTGTGGAGTAGAGACATGAGATCAAGAGGACGTGAAGCCAGCAGCCCCAGTGAGGTCAGTCCCATCCTGTCCCCCAGCTTGCTCGCACAGCAGGAAGGAGGTGCACCTGCTCTGCAGAGGTCTCCAGCGGCACTGGTTGAGCTTTTTCTTATAGTCTCAACTATTTTCTTTACTGAAATAATCTGGAGATTTTTTTTTCTTTCCTTTCTCAGATCTTGAGAGTAATTGAGCACGAGAGCTGCCAGCAGACCTTGAGAAGGAGCAGGCGAGGTTTCAGACTGATGTTCCCCCTGAGCCCTGAGTATGCCTCGATCACTCTCCCTGTCCAATGCATCCCCCCTGTCTTGGAGGATGTTTGTCCTAGAAGCACCAGTAGTTTTCACACAATTAGAGCTGAGACAACCAGCTCAAAACGTTTAAATTTTAGGCATAAGTAGGTGAGCAGAATTTAATTCCAAGAAATCCCATTTACAATTCTATACCTTTTATCTTAAGCACTGTAGCAAACTGCACTGTTGCCCAGACATCAGGTAAATTTTGTCACCAGAATTTAATGCCAATCACGCAATATATCTTTAAAATTAACTCATTATCATAGCACTGGAAAGCAGAATATTGATCCACTCACACAGCAATCCAAAAGGTCCAATATTATGGTCTTCTTCAGACAATTTCTGAAAGCTGTCACTATAAATTTATAAAATAAAGCACCCCAGAATGCTTGAACATTCAGAACAGAAGGGATAAAATGACTTACAATAAAAACACTTGCAGTTTAGGCTGGAAAAATATTACAAAATACTTATTTTCTCAAATTTAGAGTTCTACATTTTTCTTCATATTATGCTTGTATATTTATGTATTCTATAGAAAGAAATGGTTTTGACTGAAAATATGCACCCATTGAAAATCCATATTTAACTTTTTCCCTATTTTTTGGGGAACCAGGGCGTGCACTACAACATACATATGCACAGTATAAATCATGAGGCAAAGTACCATTTTCTCCACCTTTTTGATTGTCTTGAAGTGTGTATTATTTTCTCCATCCATTTGTTCCCAAGGAGGCTGCACTATTTTCACTTGCAGTTTACTAAACATACCCATCCAGCAACACAATATCAAGTATTCATAAATCATCATACTTCAGATAACTAATTGAAAGCAATCAGCCCCCAGAGGAGTCTCCTTGCAGATTCAACAGCTCTTTACAATGAAGGACTCTCTAACTCGAAGCTAAAATCTGCTTAAGCTTTGAACCAAGACCTGAAGGTCAACAAATGTAAGCTTAATCAGACCAACATGGAAACAGATTTCAATGTAAAAGCTTCTTTATTGAATACATGCTTCTCGGCTCTGCTTGGCTGGGAAGGCATTACATATGATGAGCAAGGGAACTAAATTACCCAAACCCAAGAAAGATCCACTGCATCATTCAAACTCTGGAAGGAGAAGAGGGTTTGTGTGGTTCAAGTGAGAGCCACAAGTCAATGAGAGCTGAGAGATGTGCTCCCACTACTGTCAACAGACACTGTTGACACTGTTGACACTGGCCACAGCTCCCTGTGCTCTCAGCAGAGGTAAAGCCCTGTAGAAGCCCTGGACAACACTCCACTGGATATGTTAGAAACAGCTGTTTGAGCTACATGTCTGCTGGAAGGGATACATATAGTGCAGATGGTAGGGAAACTGTAAAATATGTTCGCTTTTATATTAATTGGTTTTTGCATCCCAAAGTGGGGTAAAAAAGTTTACATTGTTCTGTAATTACATTGAACAAATTCCAATCCACTAAAGTTGCATTCATAATTTTGACACACTCAGATTTTAAACTTGTTTTCTTTGTTTCTTTCTATAAACCACACATGTCAAAATAAAGACTTTTAGAATGAAACAATTTGTTTATCAAAAGTGTTACTTGAGATCTGAAATGCCTAAATTTCTAGGGATGGAGAACCTACCAGAGTCCCTTGAATATCTTCATAAACATTAATTGTAAATCCTAGAATGCTTTACCTGAACTTCCAGTAGTTTACTTAGCTACGCACTGGCTAGACTGACAGTCTGTTATTCAAAAGTTCCCTTCTCCAGATAGATGCTTGCAGACTCTAAGTTTAGCCCTTGATCTTTGCTTTACTAGGAAGCAAACAACAGCTCAATTAGCTCTCTGTATCTGCACTGGAGGGCATGCTTCCAATCATTTCGTCACTCAGTGGTATATATCTGATCCCATTCCAATTTATCAGCATCCTTCTTGGGCAGTAGCCAACAGAACAGGACATAGAAATGAATTAGCAGAATAATCTGCTAGTAATTAAAATGCCTCCTTTTGCTTTATTTGAAGAAACTAGTATCTGTTTTGGCTATGGTATCTTCAAGAGACCATGTGTTCAGCCATTATTTGTTGTGATTGCAACATATTTTTTGGTGACTACTCCCAAGACAGACTCTCCAGGTGACTTGTACTGAATTTAAGTAAATTTCAACATTAATTTATGCCCTAGTTAATGAGTCAACGAGTTAATTTAAGGAATTAATTTAAACTGGAGGGAGAAGGAAGATGAGCCAGTGAGGAAAGAGCCCAGCACAGCCGTGAGGGTAAGCCTCAAACCTGAAAGATGTGGATTCAGGACTCTACTTCCCACACATTCATTTTGTGACCTTGAGCAAGTCAGATTAGCTTCCTGTTTCTTACTTCTCTACCCATGTAATGCAGATGATAATATTCCTCGTAGCGCTGGGGGAGTTGGGAGGATAAATAGATTAGAAAGACGAGCCAGATCAGAGCTTTATTTCCATTTACAATGTATAAATGTATATGAACACACTTTCACTCTTCTGGCCAAGCATAAAATGAAACATTTAGAAGGTAAGATCCAAAGAATTTCATTAAGAATCCATCGCAAATTGCAAATGACACCTCATGTATTGGAATGTGAATTGTGAACTGGGTGTTGCAGAAGTGTAAAATTATTCCATAAATTATCTATGACAAAGTAAAAAAATGTATCAGTCAAAAAACGTATCAGTAAAACCATAGTTTATTTTTAGTTCCTCAGACTCTGCACAGCAACATGTATAATATAGAAATAATTATTCCACTGCAACATGATGAGATAAAACCAGAAAGGCAACATTAAAAGTAAAAAATAATAGGAATTTCATTTGTGAAATTGTGGAATTTCTGCCTGATGACATCTTGGAAAGTATACCAGCTAATGTTATATTAATCAGCCTTCTCTATCAAGCAGAGAGATTATGTGATTCTATCTGATATATTTTCACATTTTAATACTCATCTGAAGATTTCTATCATATTTCAAGAGACAGGATAGACACACGCATGGTACCTCATCTATCCTTCATAAAATTTGGGACAGAGTTGAATCTGCTGAATTTTATGCTCAGCTAAAGTTCAGGTTAAGAGTCTAGAAAGTAGGTTAGAGAGAAAGGTAGATGATTACAAAGTAGAGTTGTTCTTTCCCTTTTCTCCAGTCTTTTGCTAGCTGTAGAATGCAACTTGGGCTTTCAGCCTTGACTTGTGTTTGTTTAAAGGGTTGCTCTGCTGTGCCCCTGTGCACATTCCCTTCCTGGCTTAGGTACCACCACCGGTGGTCAATAAGCATCTTTTAGGCTGTCGTGATGCATCTGCCTTATACACTGTTGGAAAGGGGGCTTGCAAAAAGGCAAAGGCAACAGCAGTACGGTCAGGAGAAAACCTGGTCCTGAGGAGATGGCACTGGGTACTTCTATGCCTGTAAACACATTTCCATTGTCTTTAAATAATCATGATCCTCTTGTTAAGTAATTAGCCAACTGGGCATGAAATCCATGGTTTGAAGTGTTTTGAAGGTATATTTAAACAGGAGTATAGCACTATGCTATTATTAGACTAATGAGATAATTAATGGGTTTTCAATAGTAAGTGGTTCAATGTATTAATTAATATGGGCCCATCTGCATAGGCTCCCTTGGGATACGAATGAGTGTGATTTTCCAAAAACTATTGTAGTCCAATGGGTCACTCTTACCTATTCAAAATAATACAAAGTGCCATGACTTAATAGAAGATCATAAACGATTCAATGAAGTTAATATCAAATATCACCCAAATACTTACATAGAAATTTCCACCAATACATAAGAAAGTTAACCTAATTAACATCACAAGGAATAGGCTGAATGTCATCCTACATTTAAAATTTCATGTTCTACTATTTCTGAATCACTATGCTAATGTTACTTAAAAGTATTTGTGTGTTTGCAGATATTCATATCCAATTTTCTTCAATCCTAAGGAATAAGAGTATGACATTTTCCCACATTAAGATAAACTGAGTATGTTAGTCAAGTACTACACTTTTTGCACTTCACTGTTTATAATATTAATAGCTGTGCTTTAAGAAGTGTACTACTGAACTGTCAAGAGTGATTTGTTACCAGGTGTTAGCATAATTTGCCAGCTGTCATATTTTAATCATTTTTATTTGCCTAAAATCTGACACTTATCTTTAGAGGAAAATCAAGACATATAGCAGAACTTATTTGATGCTACAGTAGCTAAGGGGAAAAAGGTCTGTGCATTCTAGAACTGATATTTGTATTTTCAGATAGCGAACAGGTTCTGAAGTCCACTTTCATTCATAATTCACACTGAATTGATACTGTTCTCCACAAAAGCTTTTTTCATTTAAGTAGTTCAAGCAGATGCTGCAGAAGCTCATTCAAGTGTATGTTTACTCATGTGAGTAGCTCCAGCAAAATTCGTCAGCTGGCTTGGTTGAGTAAAAGATACTCATCATATGAATAAGAACACAGAGAAGACATATAAACTAAGATATTGTGTACAGTTAACATCGTTCTTAAACGCAGCAAATTCAAGGCTACTTTGTTGTTTTAAGCTCATATCTCATGGACTAGTCTGCTTAAGAGCCTGCAAGATTATAGGATGAAACTGTAACTAACCTACCAGCAATATCTGAACAATGAGAAGTAAACACATGAGAATACAGAAGCTTGTTAGATAAACTTGATTTTTCTCATTAGAATTTAGATTTACTTGCACTTCAGATAAAAGATTAGTAAACATATTTTGATATTAGCAGCACACTTGATTTTTTTAATGAAAATTCATATTTTAAGCATTTACCCTAGTTGTTTTGGATAGAAATATTAACTTCTGTAGTGTGGATTAAAAGATGATCGATTACATGTAATGATAAAATACTTCTTATTAAGCTTCAGAGTTTTATGAGCTTCACCAGCAACTCATTGAATCTGATTTTATTACCTTACTGTTTCAACCTAAAAAAAATAAGAATCAATAATATGGAAATGCAGATATGTTTTTGTAGCAAAAAATGGCTCTAAAATTTGGGGCTGCAAATGGAGAAACATCACAAAAGCGGTAAGAAGATTTTCTCTCTAGCATGATTTAAATTAGAATATAGTAAAAAGAAAATCTAGACTCATTAGGATACACTGATTCATAAAAAAGGTGGAATTATATGCAGATAAAGATAGAAAAGCATGTGAATGGCTGCAGAATAGGGAACAGAAAGGAGACAAGACATCGTTTGAGAGTCCTAAATTCAATGAAAAAGGGGAAATTAGAAAAGGACATGATAGTAAGGGAAAATCTCCTCAGAATGAGACAGTAGTTCGTCAGACTGCATCTTTGGGGACTTTTAAACCCAGTCCCTTTGTGTTCGGATCATGGTCTCTGTTTTTTGTATTTGCACTGGGCCAACACTATAAGCCTTGGAATATGATTGGAATTGTTGGCTGTAACTGAAGTGGTACAACAAAGTCATAAAGATTTATTTCAGGAGGCTTTGGCGTCTCTTCTAAACATTATTACTGGACCCTAAAATAATCCCTGCAGTTTGTATAGCTGGTCAAAGACTAATTTCAAAAAGGTACATGAAAGCTTCAGCACGTGTTGAAGGACAATCCTCCCAGTTTGTCCAAAAAAAGAGTGATCTTTCATTCTTAAAAACATTTGTCTTGTTTCTAGCTTGAATATATCCGGCTTTACCTTCCACTTCTTAGTTATTCTGATGTCTTTTCCATTAAGGAAGTGTTCAGAGTCCAGTACAATTCTCCCCTGCAGATGAGGGTTGCTCAAACATCATCTTTGGGAGCAGGATTGTCATCTATGATGGGGGAAAAGTTCTTAGTGGGTTCTGCCTGACCCGTCCATGAAGGTCCTTCAATGATACCCCCTTTTAATGGAGTTCTTTCATAACAGAAAACAAAAGAAATCAAACCCTTCATTTGCCATGGGAAGACATTTTCCTTCCTGACAAATGGTTTTTTTCCAAATTCTTTTTACCAGAACCAGTATATCTCATTAGAGCCTAGCATGGATTTACATCCTCTGTATACTCTTGTCAGTGTCTGTCAGGAACATGCAATCCTTTTGCTGGTGCATCCTCTCAGAGCTGTTGTTCCTTTGCTGTGTGAAAAGCTAAATCATTTTCACTGGGATAATTTCCAAGGTAACAACCTAAATTTAGCATATATGGCCTCATTCTCAATTTCTAAACATATCTTTGAATCTGACTGTATTTAATATTCTTGTTTTGAAGGAAGAAGGTTAGTGAGAGATCCAGAATGCTCTATTATTTCCCTGGTCTCATAATTATTTACCTTCACATCAATCTTCATGTCATCTGAAACTTTTACAAGCCAATCATTACTGAAAATGATTAATAGCAGTAAGCAGATACCAGCAGAATACCAGCACTGCACTTAATTATGACTTCCCTCTGATGACTATGCTTCAGATCCATTATCTTGCCCATTTTTAATAGATTTAACCTCTGTTTTATTATTATTGAATAATTCTCATTTTTAATCAAAATATTCCCAAGGCTGAGTCAAATACCATACAAAAGTCAGAGTATGTAAGAAAGAGCTGCACAACAACCATGTTTGTAATGTTACTGGAGAAACAAAATCAGGTGTGTTTGTTTGACATGACCTGTTTCATAAAATCATGTGGAATGACAATCATATTCCCATCTTTCATTCTTTATCACTTGAACCTTTTATCAGATTTCATTCCATTATTTGCCCAGGACTGAGGTCAGGCTAAGTGACTCAGAGGTACCAAGGTCACGCGGACTCCATATCTGGAGAACTGACACAACATTAATACTCTTCTAATCTGTTAGAATTTCTCTAGTATTCTATGATGTACTGAAAATAAATGGTCTCCTTAGATAACCTCAACTGGCCTCACTTGTCACCCTCTGTATTAGACATGAGGGCTGGCAATTTCAGAATATTTGTATTTGTGTTGTTTTACATCCTCAATAGCTACTAGATGACTCCTAAATACTTCATCCTCATACTTCTTTTGAAAGTAGGAGTCATGAATATTCAGGGAGCAGTTCTCCTTTCTCTGCATTATTATTAACAACCTTATCACCCCTATTGTGAAGTAACAAATCCAGAACACTGCCAGGATTTCTTTTGTACAAAAGAAAATATATAATTGCATCATACTTTCTTCAAATGTTGTGAGTGCACTTATTGTGAGAATTTTAGTCTTTATTTTCAACTTCCTATACTTCTAAAGTCCACTTTCTGATGCTTATATGTTGTTTTTTCACATTTAATCTCTGATTTCATGTTATAACATTATTATTTCTACTAGCATAATGAACTCCCATCATAATGATCTTTCCATTTGAGAATTATTGCATTTGGAAGAAGTTGCAATAGCTGACGTATCTCACCTTGAGAGATAGACCTGAAAAACAAAGCAGTCTGTGGAGGCTAGAGAAAACTAAAGGGAGATATGGAGTCTTCATATTCAGGGAAGGATTCATCTCTTCTCCATGTCTACCACCAATAGCATGTGGAATAATTAGCTTAAATTGAAAGGAAGATTTGAGTAAGACACAAGGAAAATTTTTCACAGGGTAAAACCAGTTAACCATGGAAGGAGCATATGGAGCTTTTGAAACCTTAAGAGCTGGAGAGTCTTAGAATGAATTTTATAACAAAAGCTATCAGTAGTGATGAGGGAGGAAAAGCGACTACATTAGGTGACCTCTGAAGATGAACCCAAAGTTCCTCTCAGACCAATTTTATGTGATTTCATGTTTCACCCTGAAGGGTTTGTTTTTCTAGACCAAAAGCTCATGGAAACCGAAGAGGGAAAATTATTTGAAGGTTCAGGGACATTTATTGCCAGCTACAAAAAAAAAAAAAAAGACATGTCATAAAAATTTAGTGAATATATTAAATATGTCATTATATTTATTGTAACAATTAAAACAGCAAAAGCTTAATAACTAATGAACCTGGAGAGAACTTTTCTTTCAAATAAATTTGGTGATAAAGAATTATTTTTGACAACAGCATTTATCATGGGCTACCTATTACTGTTGTAGCTATTTGTTGTACTTAATAAACAATGATAAATACATCTTCTTGCAGGAGAGTAGCCTAAAAGTGTGTTGTGCAATCTTCTTGAGAAATTGTAGCCAAGACTAATTAAATGATTCTAATTAAAATTGTGTAGATAGGAAGGAAATTAATGGCTTCATTTGTACTATTTGTTTATTTCATTGTCAAGTGTACTGGATATAATTGCAGTGCAAAGAAGAAATCATCAAAATTATTTTTTACTCTGTTGATTCCCTATTCCATCAATTTATTGCAAAGGCTTCATTTTCTCTATCTTTAGAGAGAAACAATGCTGGCAAAATGTAAAACCTCAACAAAGTTATTTTCTTGTTTGGAGCTGTTAGATAGAGAATACATTTATTGAACAAAATAAAGGTTAAGCTCCAATTAAGCATTCTAAATATATTTAGTGAGCTATTGAAAAGTCATAATGTCTCAACCCACATGGTTCACCGAAAGCTATGAACAAAATAAATTATAACAGAAGCAGAAAGGAATACTCAGATGGTATGCCTCTAACATGTGACTTACAAAGGAATGAGGTATTACTCCTACTACTATGGGCAATTTACATCAGCTAAAGTAAAAAAAAAAAGCTTTATTAATATATTTATTTTTAACTGTGAATGGACTCTCATGTAGAGTAGCAGAAGAACACCTGATTTTTTTCTAGGGTAAGGTTTACATTTAACTTGTTCAGCTGGGACTCCTCAGATCCAGGGGACAATGAATCAGACTATACATAGGCTCCAGCTCATGCTAACTGCTTCACTTTTTATTTTGTGTGCCTGGAAAAACTTTGTCTGAGATGCATACAGGTAAGCTGTGGTTCTCCAAGCAGCATGGAGCAGTCTTGCTTCTCCTTACTCCTTCCATTCCCACCACAGAGGGAACATGGTAAAGGCTTTGGCCACTGTCGTGGTTTAAGCCCAGCCGGCAACTTGGAACCCCGCAGCCGCTCGCTCACCCCCCCCCCTTTTTCTTCCTCCCCCTGCTCCCGGAGGGATGGGGAGGAGAATCGGAGGAATGTAACTCCCACGAGTTGAGATAACAGCTCTCCAGTAACTAAGGTATAATACAAACCACTACTGCTACCAATAATAATGATAAGAGGAATAACAAGGGGAGAGGACACAACCGCTCACCACCCGCCGACCGATACCCAGCCCGACCCGAGCAGCGATCTGGCCTTCCGGGTAACTCCCCCCAGTTTCTATACTGGGCATGACGTGCTGTGGTATGGAATAGCCCTTTGGCCAGTTTGGGTCAGGTGTCCTGCCTCTGCTTCCTCCTGGCTTCCCCTCCTCTCTGGCAAAGCATGAGACTGAGAAAGTCCTTGGTCAGAGTAAACATTACTGAGCAACAACTAAAAACATCGGTGTTATCAGCGTTGTTCCCAGACTGAAAGTCAAAAACACAGCACTGCACCAGCTACTAAGAAGGCGAAAAAATGACTGCTGTAGCTGAACCCAGGACAGCCACCCAGGAGCCCACTGGTGGCTCACCATCAGCATCCTGTGCTCCTCTGCATCTGGGAGGGATGGTCTCCACAGGTTTCCTCTCGGGACACCCAGCACTGCCCAGGAAACTGCTAATTCATTTTAATGTGTTTAAAGAGAGGCAGAATTGTTTGGGAATTTTATTTCAACTAAAAGATGTGGAAAAGAGATTCTGAAATTCATGAGCTTAAAGTATGTTTATGTTTGGCTGGAATGTGCTCATGAAATTTGTTTCTTTGACATGTCAACATTTTCTACAGAAAGCAGATGTTCTTTGTGGAAATTTCTGATTAATCAAAAATACAGTTTCCTTTTTTAAATTAGTTTCAGTTGAACAATTTTGACAACTGAACCATAGCTAAATCCTTTATGCTGAAAATAAAATCTGTCTTTATGTTTTTGTCTAAATGTGCTTCCGCAATGCCATACACAAGCTAACTTTTATAGCCTTGGTAAGTAGAAATATGTGGGAAATGAGAGCATATTTGAAAATTCTGCTATTAGAGAAATTTTTTAGAGCTAGCTAGACTAATGGCTTATTTTCTGCCTAAATCAGAGAGATTAATCTATAGCTTTAAAATCAGAATAAAAAGCTCTACTGAAATGTAAGATCTTGAGTAAAACAATTTTCTTCAAGGGTAGGAGACTAATCATCCTTCTCAGTGAGTGCTTTTTCTTTTCCTCCACTTTTCTGCAACTCATAAATGCCAGCGTGCTCAATGCAAACCCCATCGTTCCCTCTGTCCTGATGGTGTGGCAATGTGGTTATCTTCATTAGGCTTCAGTCTGTTCCTGGGGGCTGGGATAGCCACCTTGGGCTCAAGAGCTTCACAGAGACAAGGAAAAAGGAAGAGTGAAATGCTTCCTAAGGTAGTGGCTGAAACCCTCACTTGGTATCATGGACTTGCTACAATGAGGTGTGTGGTCATTTAATACATGTAACTATGGCCTTTGACCATGCTCTGCATGTACTAATTATCTGGCAGTGCTGTTACAGCAGTTTATACAGGACATCCCAGAGCCTCTCCCTGCTATGTGGCTAGGTTGGGTCCTAAGTGTGGCCCCAAGGCTGCAACTGTAAAGCAGAATATCTGGAAGTGAGAACCTGATGTCTGCCCTGCCCATGTTTTAGAGGTTTGTCTTTGTACTTACTCTGATTTGGCCCCACTGACTGAATCCTCCTTTGTGGGTATAGTGGGCTGTCATAGCTGTGCTCCTGGTGTGCATCGTCCTGTCTGTCACTGCCCAGAGGGATCCTTCTTACGTGCACAATGATGCCCTGTGTGAGCTGGGTGATGAGCAGGA
>NW_009916920.1:146674-155244 GCF_000696875.1 Nestor notabilis
TGGACCCACATTCCAGATCCCAGCTGAAATGGTAATGTAGACACGCATGGAGCCCTGCGTAGTCTCCACTTGCCTCCAGCTGCAGCACTGGAAAGCTGACTATTTAATCATTAGTGTCATGTTGTACTGGTGCAATCACTGTGCTATCAGCAGCTGTAATGCTGTAAGGATATAAGTACAGCAAGTTCAGCAAAGACAGTATTTTTTATTAGATCAGCTGATATAGCTGAAAGAAAAGTAGACAAGATCTTTATTCCCCATGGGAGACCTTTTTTTCAGTGTGAAACAGAAGTACTCTCTTTCCCATCAGGATATTCAATATGCTTCCATAAGTTAGAGGTCCTGGATCTGGGTGGGTTGGCAAAAATATATAAAAATTAAATACAATGCATAACAGATGACTGCAGAGGTGTGGAACAGCTCCTTCATAAAGCCAGAATTACCTTCTTTTTCCCTATGGTGTGATGCTCACATGCCAGTACCTCCCACATGTGCTGTGCAGGAATCTGCCAGGTGCAAAGTGAGCCATACAGTCTTTGAGTAATTTGTTGAAGTGCCAATAGACAAAAAAATCCTCTGCAAGTCTAAAGACAAAGACCATGGTTTTGTGTAACTAACTCCTGATCACAGGGGTAGAAAGGTGAATCTGAGTTATCAAACGTGGTGATATTCTCTGCTATTAAAATAATTGTGCTAAATAGCTTTCTACTGCCAAAAGAGCACAAGTCTATACTATATACAGCCAAAAGCTGTTTTCTACAGGCTCTAAGGAATCATTGCTCAATAACAATGAGATCTTACTCCTTGCTTGCTGGGAGTAGCTGTGATGAACTGCAGTACTAGGAGCATACAAATGTCATAAAGGGCCTTGAGAAGCAATACAAAAACATTACTACAGGACCTTCCTGGTTTTGATGAAGAATCTGAAGCAATCAATTTGCTTTATAAAATTTTACACTCTTAATTGTTTGAAAAATGTCCAAATGACATTTTCTTTTTTGATTTTTTTTCTTGTTTTATTAATCCACTTGCTACTCACCATTCTTGAATCAATATTTCATACAAACCAGCTTCAGCTTGGGGATGGTTAGTAACTATCCGCTATGGATATTTCTTTAAGCATTTATTATTCATCATTCAATATTGAAAGTGGTTCATTTGACACCTGGGTCAAACGGAGGCCTTAAAAAAGCCACAGACCACTCTTTTCTTAATGCCAATCATGACAAACATCCCCAGTTCTGAGTTGTGGCTATACGGGTCCAGCAGATGCTGTTACGCTGTTAGGCTGGTGCAGCTAAGAATACTCTGTGCTTAGTATAAATCCAAAGACAGCTGTTTGGGAACAAAGGACTCCATTTTCTCTAGATAGATCTGCATGAGGGTGTCCTGTAAATGAAAATATATGTCTGGTGTTTAGGAAACAAGTTCTGATGACACAGAATTGAAGGGCCAAAACACCTTGCTGTGGGATCATCTTCCTTTGACCTGACTGCGAGCTTCTGAGCCACTCATTGGTGTGGCAGCTTATTTTGAGAAGGGAAAAAAGATGATTCAGAGGAAAACTGTATTTCCTTAAGAGCCAATGTTACTTTTCCTGGATTCTTTAATAGCATCAGATGTAACATTACTGGCTGCATGGCTGTCAAAAGAACAGTAGGCATCAGATAAAAGGAGAACAGTTGCTTTTAATTGTGTCATCCCCCTGCCCTTATTTCATAGCAATATTGCCCAGCAGTTTTCTTTCCATGACTTTTTTCTCTGATACTGGACGACAGAAAATAGTATATTATACATACGGTAATCTTTCCATTTGCTTATTGAGCAAGACAAAAATGGAAAGCAAAATATACAGAATTAGCAAGCTTGCTGTAATGACTCAAGTGCAGGTTTGTGTGCCATTTACTGCATCTCTGTGTGCATCTATGTGCCTCTGTGGGGAAGGGTCAGTTGTATAACTAGGGGACACTGCTGTGTAGAAAAGTAAGAAGCTGCCTGAGTATTAAATAAGAAGAAAATCAATGCAGTCCAAAGGTTGCCTCCAAGGAAACAAAACAAAATTTATAAATACATGTCTTGCTTCTTTTTGCCTGCAAACTCTTCTAATTTTGCTAAACCACCTACTAGGAGATGGTTGATTTAGCCCATGAAGGCTTCTGTCTTCAGTGCCCCTCACTGCTTATTGTCACCTTAGCCAGAGGTCGTTGCCTTTTCCTGTCCTGGCTAAAATACTTACACAAGCTCTCCAAAATCTATTTTGATCAATCTGAGCTGACTTGGCTGAAACACTAGGTAGGAATTGGGTGCTTGGACCCCAGCACTGGTGGATTAGGAGGAGAAGATGGGGTGGTAGGGCATGGAAGGGTCCAGCGTCCCACACACAGAGGTGAGATGCTATAGAGAAGAGCCCCCCAGTCCCATGCAAAGAACACCTTCAGCCATTGTACCCAACACAGGACTTACTGACAGGATGGTGGAGCTCCAGTTCACTGGGGATGAAGGGGCCTCACAGGCCACTCAATGACTATACCTATTACTCCTTTACCCTTTAGACACCTTCTCTCCAGTGCTGGGGTTAACTGGGTGTTGTGAATTTATTTTAGGCTTTGAGGTTGCAAGGTCTGGGTCACTGGGATGGCTGCAAGGACCACCTGCCTGTCAAAGTTCGCAGTCAAGGGTTTGTGTGAGTGCTTTCCCACAGACTTGCCAGGTGGGAATGAAATGTGATGAAAAGGAGGCAACCCAGAATCAATTTCTATCATTTTATTATATTTGACTAGAGAACTGTCTCAATATGAATTCAAGGACTCTGAAACCTTTCTTCATGGTTTTGCCTCAGAGTGAATTTACATTTTATTACATAAATCATTTTTTTTCCCTCTGTTTGATAGCAATGGACAGTGAAAGTGGGTGAATAAGAAGATAATGACAAAACAAAACACATAGATCACTAAAGCAGCCTCAATCCCGCAGTTCAAAAAGGGCCTCTGTTCATATGCAGCTCAGAGGTTACACAAATTTTCACAAGCATTTCTAATACAAGATGACATATCACCTAATTACTTAATTACATGATGCTTTGTAATGGCTCAGTGATTTGGGGAAGATAAAAACTTCTCTGGCAAGCTCTGTGTGATCATAAGGTTTAAAACTCTGGAGGGGATTGCCAGGTTCTATATATGGTTTTGTCAGTTTTTTAATTTGATATTTCCCTGAAATCATTAGCCTGTAATGGGCTATAAAGTAGGAAAACTACTTCTTTTTCTCTCTTCTGTTTTTTTTTTTTTTCAGATGCAGCCATCTAAAATAGGCTGTCAAAATAAAAGTTAGTTAAATTTCATATAAAAGGCCAAATTCTTCTTTTTCTCAGAGTAAATAGTTCCAGGACAGTAAAAGTGTTAGTCCAGAATACAGAAAATATACTAGACGGAACAAAGCCCATCAGAAGCATAAATTCTGGATAATGTTACAATAGAATTTAGCTTTTAATCATTTTAGCTACGGATAAATGCAGCTTAGAATGAGTTAGTTTTGTAAAGATCATGTCATAACTTGTGGCCTTCTTGCTAAACTATTAACTTGTGTGAATAACTGCTACAAGGACAGGGACATTGCTTATGTAAGCCCACAAGTGCTCGCAGAAACAAAATCTGTATAATTCAAGTGTGGCCAAGTCTTGTTGCTTTTTCTATACCACACTGTCATGTAGTACACCTCTGCAAACAGCTGCTGTTTTATAGCCCTAAAGATGCCTGAAGATGAGCTTCTTATACCCTATGAGTCTCCTGAGTGATTCTCTCTTACATGGCACGATGCCTCGAAACCAATACGTTTGAACAAATACTTATTTGTATTGCATGAACCTACAAACACGAATCAGTTCTTGTATTAACATGAGAGTGCATAGAAACAGGGTGATGAACACCTCAGAAAATTAAGCTCCTTGTTCCCCATAAGAAGGCAATTCACTGGAGCTCCCTGTTACCCCATAGGAGCTGCTGTCAGCGCTGCCCATGGTGTGCCCACCGTGTTATTGTAATCCTGCACAAAATTGGCAGGTAGATGTTGAACTATCTGTGCATAAGACAGTTGTCTGCTTTAACTGATAGGTTAATTAGTACTGAAATTAATGGGTTAGTTTGGGGTGGGAGAAGAGGAGGGTTCTGATTAATGAATTAGTAGTATTGAGTTATATACTTCATTAGATATTTAGATAGTTCGTTAATCTAGGAGAGCTTAATTTGCTGGTGGGTGTGCCACAGAACCATTGCTAAACCACGGCCATGATTTCCCTAGCTCTGCAACACAGATCTTGGCACAAGTGGCTGGACTGTATGATACCCTGAGTGTGAGAACTGCTAACATCAGAGAGACCGTAACATCCAGGACACTGATGTGCCTCTAAGCCTTGCCAGCACTAGGCCTTTTAGAGAAATAAAAGTGAGCTACTGGGAGGAGTTAAATAATGCTTTGTAACCCAGATGCATTACCGTATGTATCTACTAAACACAAGGCAGTGAGTAAGCAGCAGCTACAATTATTTCTCCAACTTCTGACACAGAGGTGGGTTGTGATTAAATAGGCAGATCTGCAAAGGTGTCTGTAGAGTTGCCTTTTGTACAGCTGCAGCGCCTTCATGTCTCCTCAAGAAAGCTGAATTTTACTGACAAAGTGCATGTCACACTTCCATATCTCACATTTATTCTCCATTAATCTGCATTTCCTTTAGCAATTTAAAAGGAAGTTACGCAGAGCTACATGGTGTCCTGATTAACACCTGAGTGCAGAAGCATTTTTGGCATGCTTGATTATTAATAGAACAAGTGTAGTTAATTGCATTGGTCGAATCGTCCCTGTCACTGATTAATGACTAAATGTACTCCTTGTATTTTCAAGATCTTTTTAGACTGAAAAAGAAAAGCATAGAGATTCCCGTACTATCTGAAAGGATTTTTTTATGATAAAAACAACTATTTGTAGAGAGAACATTTGATATCTTATTATAGAGTGTAAACATATACCATCTAAAATTAAACAATTTTAGTCTTGCCTTTTGTTGCAGTCACAGCAATATGTGACTGAAGCAGCTCAGTGTGATAAAAAGTGCCTTCTGAAAGATTGAATACACTGCTTCTTCTGTGACCGAATTTAATCAAACTGCATTTAAAACAATGACGTGCCAGTCATGAAAATAACTGTAAAATGCAGGAATAAAGTATTCCATATGATGCATTTATGCTGCAACAGCCTCCTTATGCAGCCTCCCTCCTTAATAGTTCAGTATATATTAATACCATCATCTCACTTTGAATTTTAAATCTCAGGAAAAAAAGTGGGCAAGATCCACACAGTACTGCTGTTCCTTTAGATTGTCTTCATTCTCATTTTCAACAATTGCCCTTACTATTGAATGGCCTTTATACAGCCCTGACAGAGTTAAGTACTTGTATTCTTAGAGGTGCAAAGAAATCAAAGTAGCAATAGCAAAAAGTTGAGTAAAGAGCGTATAAGCCTGTGATACAGGGCACAGGGTCTATGGAAAAACACTATCTGCCAAATAACTTGATACATAATGTGAAATACACTGCATGAAGGAAAATGCAGGCCAAAGCTAACACAATTGCATTGAAGCCACAAAAACAACCAAAAAAGAAAGGTGCCATTGACACAGCATAAAAGATACACATGATTCTTGAGTCAGTGTGTATTGAGAGAAGAAAATGCAACGTCAGTGGTATTGCTAAATTTGATGGAAACAGTTCATCAGATGGACAACGAACTACTGCCATTCAGCAGCAAGACCTGCATTTTCAGTGATTACTTATAAATCTGCTGAGAAACCATTGTTTGAAATGCTTTAACATTTACCTCACTTCATCCATTTCAAATGATAGTCTTGCACAGCAATTATCACTGCATCACTATATATCTTGGCTGCTTCGTAATGGCTGGGGTAATCATTTCATCGATCAGGTGGCCGCTGCCCATGGTCTCCACATAGGCAGGTCTCTTCCAAGAATATGCCATAACCTCTTAAAGGCAAGCTCCACTGGGAATATACCTAATTTTCCACTTCTGAGGAACAGCTCATCTGGTGATGGATCCTCCTACCTGCAACTCCTTTGGGAATCCAGCATGATGTTTGGCACAGCTCTCAGTAATAGGGTAGTGAAGAAGGTCCCTATATTTAGGGCACATAGTGTGACTTGCCTCCCTGATGTGGGACATGGGCTAGAAGAGGTTTCCTTCTGGTTTATACTAGCAGCAAATTGTAGTCTTTTTCTCCCTTCTGTACATTTGATTGCCTGGTGGGTGGGGAGAATAAATCTGTTTTTCTGGCCAACTCCTGGCTATTTCTATGCACATGCTTTGAGAAACTCACACCCAGAGGCTGTTAAAGTTCCTATATCAAAGCCAGCTATCAGGCCCTTTGAGTGGTCCCAAGAATGAATGCATAGGCACATCAATGTGCAGAAATTTCTATTAGTCAGAATGAAATCTAAGCCTTCCCTTTCTCCTCAAAGGGATGCCCTTTGTGCATTTCTGTGACACCTTGATGATTTTGGTGCCTCAGCAGCAGGTGGTATTATGGGATCCACGTGACAGCAAAGAAACTCAAAATAAATGTCAAAAGCTCCACAGAGAATGACTCAGAGCAGGAGAGTTGGAGGAAGTGGGTGGAGAATTACAAAGTTTCCACACATTTATCAGGCTTAGTCATAAGCTAGCTGCTGAGAAGCTAAGCCATGGCAAAAACTGGAAAAAGCTGTAGGCATGTGAAGTGCCTCTCCAGGTGCCACAACAAACTGAAAAGAAATGGGCACCTCTGAAGTGCAGGTGCAGACAGCAGCAGAACAGGGGCTTCTGTGTCTCTGTTATGTAAAGAAAGTTAATCTCATAATGGATCTGCCCAGGGCTAAATGAAAGGAGGAAAACTTCACCCACTTTAGACTTCACCTGAGGACAGAGAGTAAGCAATGCTTTGGCTTGGTATGACACAAGGCAGCTTTGCGTTTTGGTTTCAGCAGCAGTGAATAAAGGAATGCTGGCATCCACAAACATCCCAGTGGAAAATTAAATTCTTACAGAAACTGCATTTCAGGGCGAAGAAAACTTCAGCCAAAAAAAATTAAACTTTTCTCAGTCTATGGGTTGGTCCTTTGAAAATATCTTCATTGAAAAAAAATCTACTAGTTTCTGAATGGTTTTGATCTTTGGTTATAGAAAGACCTTGTAGTGGTGTTTCAAGTCAGATTTGTTTGCATTTTTGTTTACACACACCCCACACAGCCATGGCTCAGGTCTTACTGCATAATTTCAATCATTTATCCCATTTTCATGTAACTGTTGGCAGAATACAATATACATTGCAAAGGTTTATTTTAAAAAATCTAAGAGCCATAAAAATGCCACAAAAAGACAGCAAGCTACATTTTGCCTTTTATTGGCCATCTGCCATCCCTGGGATGGTAGTCAATAATGATCTGTCACACAATTAACACAGCTAATAAATAATCACAAAGAAACCTAATTTGCCAACCACTAGTAGCCACCAGTTGGAAATTAATGTACTGTAGCTATTCAGCACCACACCTGACACCCAACCAGATGGAAAGGAAACATGATATAAAAGATGATAATTAATGAGGAAAACAACATGCAGTGTTAACAAGTATTAACACGGAAATCCCCTTTCTGCCAGGTACAGGGTTGTGACTAGTACAGGCAACACATTCCCTTGCAAAGGAAATAACGCTACAAGAATTGCTGAGATGCCACATAAAACCCAGTGCTCCGTGTATACCTCTCCTATCCATGGTGAAGTCTGGAAATGTTCTGGGTTTTCTGCTGACATTGAAATTTTCATTTCATCCTTTCAGCAAAGAGGAGGAGGGTGCAGAATACTAGCAAAGTATGTGGAGTCTGTGATCAGAGCTTCTAAAATCCTGCAGAACTCTCCTCTGATTGATTTTGAGGTCTGAAGGGGCTGTTTTAGTAAGCTAGTCTGGCTTTGTGAGAAGCATGAGTTGCAGAACTGTACCCAGTATTTCTTTCATCAAGCCAATAACTTCTATTTGAGCTACAGCATGATGTGATGATTTGGTAAGTCAGTCTGAGTATCATGAATTCCAGCTTGAATTTTGAAATCTCTGCTATAATGGCCTGAACCTTTGCATGTTCAACCTCATGCTGTCTGTTGGAGTCCAGCTGGGGAATGGCACATGTGTGCCTATCTGTGGACAAGTCAGTTGTTAAAGACGTGTGGAATAGACTTAATTTGGGGAGAACAAAAGAATAACAGAATTGTCCATGTTGCTACTTTTCTCTAAGCTCTCTGCAGGGTTTGGAGAGCTGAGAGAGCATAATTTCACCATATCCATGCAGAGATTGGCTATTAGTGTCATGCCTTAAATTCATGAAGCCTGCAAAATTCAGAAAAGATGCTCAGAAAGGAAAGGAAGCTGATGCAGAAAAGGAAAACAGTGGGTTCTGGTTTTGTAAAGAAGATGTCTTCTTTAATGTTGAGATCAGACAAAACAGAGAAATTTTATATAACACTACACCAGGAA
>NW_009916920.1:155275-169348 GCF_000696875.1 Nestor notabilis
CTTGTCTCTTTTCTGTTTATGAACCACTTAGGCTTCTCTTCAATTATCCAAATACATTAGTGAACACAGACAAAAAAATCAGTGGCAGATTCAGTCTCCATGAAATGGTTTTTAATTCCTGACTCTCTTTTCCTGCATTCAAACACAAGCAGCTGCAGCTCAGGGCTGAAAAGATTCAACGCCTTTGAAATTCATGGAAATTGCAGAGAAATTCATGGGAACTGCTCCCTCCTGTGGAGCAGCTGCTGAGCAGAAGCGGTTTGCCCACTGCCTGGGATCACAGCCGTGGCTGCAGCCACCTGTCAGGGACCAAGGGCCACTTTTGTCATCATCTCTGCATGACGGCCAAGGGGCCGTATTGCCATAGGTGGATACGAAGCATCAGTTGCTGTTCTGGGAAGGACCATCACGTCCAGATGGAAAGCTCACTACAGCAGCAGCAGCACCCAGCAACAGGCAGGTGGCAGAGAAAGGAAAAAAGAAAATGCTCACCCCTGTACTGCAGCAAAACGATTAGTTCCACCACAACAATTATGCAAAATCATTGCATTTGCCATTTGGGAATGGATGGAACAGCTTACACATCTCAGAGCCAGGACTGATGTGGTCAGAGCAATATGGGGCTGTGTATGCTTTGTGCTGAGTTCTAAGGCTGGTTCTGCCTTCTGAAAGGCCGGACACATATTGCTATGAAAGGAAACATCAGGGACAGGTGAACTGCATTGTATCCAAAGGCACGATCATACATATCCCCCAGTGGCAATGCTCTCTTGTGCTCCAGTAGTGTCATTTCTGGTTGTGCTCATGAGAACACATGGTGGTTCAGGCAACAAAATGAAAAAACCCTGATTAAGAAGAAAAAAATCAAAATCACAAATCCAGAGCATTTCCAGAGCTCGCACACTCCCTTAATGAAGGAGTTGCCCAGTATCAGAACAGGTAATGGAAAATGAAGCAGGACTGAGCTTCTCATGGGAGATACTGTATCACAGCATCCTTCACTTACTCAGTTCCACTTTATTCCTAAGCACCTGGTGCATCCACACTGCTGAGTGGTGCTGGGGCTGCTGCATCCTCTTGCATTAGCTTAGACCAGGTGCTGGCCACTGCAGCACAGGACTGATCTGTTCGTCTCCTCCCCACCTGCAACTCCTGCTGCTGTGTTGGCCCCCCTGTAAACACAGTCTCCTGCAGACATTTCAATTCATGTCTCACATCAGTGAACATCCTCAGAGAAGTCTGTCCTGTGCTTATGCTTTTATTATTTTGTTCCTGTGCCTAGGGGAACTGGGCACCTGCTACTCGCTGAGCAGTCTGGCAGGGAAAGCTGCTATGAGTATTTCAGCTAATAAGGACCACAAAATACAGATGTGCAAAAGGTCAACTGCCACCTCTACAGCCCATCCTATCTTATCATGTTTCAGACTGTACATGATACCAGATGAGACTGGTTTGTGAGTGTAGATGTTTCAGGGAGGTTAACAAATGTCACTGAACAGAAGGAAGTGGTCTAATCACATTAAATATGTCATTATTATGGTTAACCTGGATTTCACAGGTGCCATTAAGACTCATCTAAGTAAGTTTTCCTCACCCTATATGTTCTCAGTCCTGCACAATGTGTGCAGATCCTGTTCTGGCAGGTTCAAGTGTAAATTGGACAAGTCGAAGGGAAGGACAAGGGAAAAACAAAGGTATTGTGAGCTGAAGAAAGGTGCTGGGGTTTTTAATTCATTTTTCAATTCTTCTTTCTACTTTCCTTCCCCTTTCTCTTTCCTCCCTGAGCTTCAGTTAATCAGCACCTTTGCACATTCATTGCCTCCATTCAGAAACTCGATGGAAAAGTAGAAGTATATACACAGAAAAATAATAAAAAGTAAAATATATGATATTGGCATACCTGTGTCCTGCTGCGTAATTTATAATGTACTCCTGCTTTTGTCAACCAAAAAATGCAAATTTAGAAAGATGTACAAGAGGCAGAATAGATGAGAACTTAATAAAAATATCTTCTCAAAAGCAATGAAGAGACCATCGTGTCTATGTCCCACAATCTAGCAAAATAGTCTATACAGTTAAAAGAAAGCAAAATAATTTTACCTGCAAGTTATCATGGTGGGGGTGCCTTAGTGAAAGAAGAAACGGTGGTGAACGCATATGTGTGTAGACACACACAAGTGATTTTATAGTGGGAACTTTGACAGACCTCTGGGGCAGGCTGCAAAAGCAGATGCAGGATTGAAAAAAATATTGAATACTGAGTAGGGAGGATTTCAATTATTTTGACGCTTATAAAGTGAAATGATTTCAGAGAGGATGTTTTTTCCTGGGAAAAGTCAAGAGCTGTCTCAGTACTCAAAGTCTCAGACAAATGCCAAAACCAGGCCTCTCTTCGGTGCTGAAAGGAACCAAGGCTCAGTTTCTATACAACCTGAATGAAGAGGTGGGTTACTTCTTTACAAGCCATGAAGTTTTGGGATGAGATGGACAAAAAAAGCAGGGGAGTAGGGAGATTTCCATGATCGGAAACGGAGTATCTCTTAAAGCACCTTTTCTCTCCACTCCTGGAAGATACACGTTATTGCTACTCACTTGGCAGAGCTGTAACTAAAGAAACAGTTTATCCTTGTTTGCTTGTTTTGGTTTTTTTAAATGAAATAATGCAAAACCACAAGCAGAGTTGAGCAGTGTTTTGGATCTGCTATCCTGAATGAAGAACAAGGACATGCACCAATGTGGAGAACAGTCAATGCAATAAGATACTTCTCATAAGGGTGCATGAAGCCATTGAAGGTTTGGACCTTCTTGCTAGAAGCTTCCATAAAAATTAGTAACTTAAAATATAAAACTTGAACATTAGGTAAAAACAAAATGTAGGTGGTAAAAAATATAAATCCACTCAAGAAATAACTCCCTGAGGACTGGAAAGTAACTGTCTGACCCCATTATTGAAGAAAAGTCCTAGATGTATGCTAAAAAAAAAAAAAAAAATAAAAAAAAGATCAGAAAAGAGCATCATTTTTTAGAGAAAGTGACCAAAAGGTTTTTTTGAAGATCAAATAGAAGAAAAAGCAGAGAAAAGTCTACAGAATTAAACACAGTCAACAAGATTTCGGAAAAGAAAGGTCAGGCTTCAGTAAGTTTTGCAAATTCTTCAAAAGCATGAATTGCCCTGGGGGTTGCAAGGACCAAATGTTCAGGCTTTCATAAAGACATTACCAAAGGCTTATCCTCGGAGCATATGTCTAAAGTATGAAACCATAGAGTCAGAAAAATTTTAAGCAGATGCCATTTTCCGGTGCTTTTCTCTAAACTAGGTGAAGAAGCAGTTAATGCCTTCAGCAGAGTGACAAATGGCAAAAGACATGGAAGTAAGAAGCTGAACTCTCCAAAACTGAAACAAATACAGTAGCAAACAAATATCTTAGTTGCACATGGTGTATTCTTCTAGACCTTAAAAGATCAGCGAATTCTGTTTTTAATTACATTTGACAGGCTATGGATTTTGGCATAACTTTCAAATACATATGGGCTCCTGTGGGCCCAGTTCAAATGAACACAATGATCAATATTTATCATATATGAACTCAGAGCTGGATGGAAAGAGCTGTGATTTAATTACTTTGTTTTCTGTACTGGACTGTGGCAAAACCAAATTCTAATTAAATAATAGCCTGAAACAAAATTGGATCATGTCAAACACATGGTCATCTTTAAGTTTTCTTTACTCACCTAATTATTTTAAATTCCAAAAAGAAAGGCAATTACAAATTTAAAAATGAAACATTTTACTCAGTGTAGGGAGCTGGATGTTTCAACAACTTCAAAACTAGTTTTCCAGAGCAGGGAAATTTTTCCATGTCTTTTTGTCCCCTATAAACATTTTTGATGAATTGGCACTTCTATTTAAAACCAAAAAGTGTTGGCGAATTCTCAATCTGTTCCATAAAAAAAAAAGGCTTCACAAAAGCCTCACGACACGGCTGGCAGTCATGGCATCCATTATTAGATCCCAGCCTTCAGCAGAGATTTCTAGACATATGTAAAAGTACTTAGTTGAGAGGAGAATGATCAGCACGAAGAAAGACTAAACATTGCAGAAACCAGAACAGCAAATGCTGGGCTCCAGGATGAAAATGGGTCCTCACGAAGCAAGATACAGAAATACAGAGAATGATGATATCTGTCATTTTTCCTCTTATGCGGGTGGGCTGCTGAGGGGTTTAACTGCCCACTCTATGGAGACCCAATGGAGAAGGGCCCATGAACCAGCACAGAAGTGATTTAGCTAGTCCTTAAACCTCTAGTTGCTACATGCTCTTACTTTCAGGGTCACAATGCATTTGTTAAAGCTTTTTCAAAAGTCATGGCATAATATTTCTCATGCCATGGGAAGCTACAAATCAGCCATGAGCATAGAGGGCAGTAGGAGGCAGGCAGGAAAGGTAACAATATCCAGAGGGAGATGGTATTCCACCTGCTAAATGACCAGTGGAGGTCAACAATAGGAACATGACTTCTGAATGCTAAATAGTGTCTGTAAATGCTGAAATTCACAAATGGAAACACCAAGAGAGAAAATGTTACATAACAATCTGTTCTTTGAACAAGGACTAAAGAATATTATTCATAATACAACAGATCATTGAAAAAAGCAAAAACTTCTCTGTATCTAAAAGATACTTTTATTTATGTTTCAATTATTTCCAATACTAATATTTTTCTTGGTATAAAGAACTGCAGAAAATATTTTGGGAATCATTTTCAAGGCACTCAGAGTTTAGGAAACATCAGTTCAAAAGTTTCCAGTGAGTGACCTCTTACCCTGGCTTTTTCTTAAGAGAAACAAAATAAAGCTTGTGAAATAAAATTTGCCAGAAAAGTCCCTGGGAAGCAGGAACTGGTAAGAAAAGCACATAGATAAATGCAGCAGAGCACTCCAAGAACATTGCTGCCTCCTTATTGACCTGAACTCCTTCGTGCCCTCTCTGGCCAGCACAGCCTCTGAGCCTTCGCCTCTGATGAATACAGAAGAAGGAGCAATAAATGGGGAACCTACTTTCAGCACATAAATGCAAGCCCCTGCATGTAAATGGGCATATCATGTCCCATGTACTTCAAGAACTGGCAATCACTGGGTAGATGGTGCAGATGAAAAGAAGGCAGCTTCTATGGACAGATGCTGAGCTCCTTCTTTGTTTAGCCCATGGCATGGGTACATAGCCAGTACAGGAGGAAATCTAATTAATAGGAAGCTAGGAAGAATGTGGATGCCCACAATTCTTGGTTTATGAGTGCCCATAAGCTACTGAACAACCTGCATAGCAAAAGCAGCACTGGTAGATTTATCCCAGGCTGCCAAGCTCATACCAGAGCACAGACATGGCCAGGATTTCATGGTGACATTGGCCACAGAGCAGCTGTTTACATATAGGCCTTTAGGGCTGCATCAAGGTCTTTTTTGTTTTTCTGTAGTTCTGGCTCTGGTTCTTGGAGCTTTTTTGTTTATGTCTAAAAGCTGCCTTTCTCCAAAAGCTGCTAGAAATGAAGCCAAACACCAATCTCGGGTTAGTCTGGGGGAACTTGGTGCACGGCATAGCCCTGAGCCCTCTGGATCTTTCCTTCCCTGTGAGCATTTGGACCCCACAGCTCATCCCTCGGGGCTTTTCATGCCTGTATGGGCAGGCAGCTGTTAGCTTTCTCTTGATGTCACACACATTTCTAGGGGATGAGCTAGCAGCAAGGCAGCCATCCTTACCAAGGTCTGCTGTCTGCTTTGGCTCTGCATGGGCTGCACAGGACCATCACCTGAAGCTACAGTCTCCTGGTGCCCCATACCTGCCATGAGGCAGACATTGCGGTAATCCGTATATATGGAGATTTAATCCATATATTACATTTCCACCTTCAAAACTTCTTGCAGGCACATAGTTATGTTGTCTACAGAACAGTCACAGACATTTTTTTATCAATATCTGCCTCTCAGATTCAGCCAGCAGCAGGCAGTTTTGCCACATTGTCCTAGAGATGACTAGAAGCAGATGGAAGGGGGCATGGAGTCGCCCTCATTTTCCATCTGGCACCATCTACTTTTAGCTCCACAACTTTTTAGGAGGGTTTTATGTTTCCGGGTCTGTGCTGTCTGCTCTGGTGGAGCTGTACCCCCAAACTCTGCCCCCAGTGCAGCAGTGCATCATGTACTGCATGCTGCACAACTCACCTTCCAGACATTCTATGGATATTTTTTATGTGAAAATAAAAGCAGATGATGTATTGAAGACCGCTGCGCATACTGTATTTATGAAGGTGATAAAACGTTATAGGAATTTTTGCTAGCTTTAATAAAATATATTTGAATACATGTGATTGTGGTGCAATGTAAGACAATAAACCCCAAATCTTCTCAAAGGGAAATTCTTGGAGAAAAGCGTTCTTTTGACTGTCAGAAATGCAGACCCTACTGTGTTAGAGCACCTCATAAGCAAAGAGCTCAGCCAATATAGACGTGGATTTCTGGTTAAATATTTACAAATATCCTCATCACCTGTAAAGCTATGATAACATGGTGGGACATACAGCCTGCATTTACTGAACTACAGTGGTCTAGTTTTATTTTACTATTGTAATCTAGTAATACAGTTATTCATTTGAGTGCATTCATTTGAGCAGACTCTCAGTGAGTACACATGAAAACTTATTGTTTATTTACTTGCGTATAACTTATTTAACCATTTATAAACTTACTTGGAAAAGTAAGATATCAATTTTAACTGATATATGTGTTATATTTCTATTGGTTCCTGATAGCTGAGGGCTCATCCTTATTAAGAACAAAGACTAAAAAAAGTGTACAAGCTTATAAATTATTTCATGGTCCAATGGAAACGTAGACCATGAGGATAGGGAATATAACAGAGAACGTAATAGGGAACATAGCAGAAACACACTGGCAGAAGTGCCATTCCTTCAGGAGCATTCCCAGTGATACTTAATTCTAAAGTAACTTATAATTCAGGACCTTGGAAGTGGGGAAAACAGCAATCTGATAACCACTAAATGCATGAAGACTAGTTGTAACTGCTGAGATATTTATGAACAGGACTGTGTGGTATGATTGACTGTGGTAGCAGGCACAATCCGTCAAAGGGCTTCCCAGCCTTGTGACCTATGCTATCTCCATTGATTATTTGTGGCTAGAAATATGTTTAAAATCCCACCTTTTAAATTTTGATTAACATGGTGTTTGACACGTGGCACTTTTATAGTATTTCTATAGAACTAATTAACAGGCACAATTCTTCAAAGAACTGTATCTACAAAACTGAAACCTTATTCTGCTTGCATGGAAGTAGAGAATGTTGCACACTACTGTATCTTTTGCCATTGTAACAATTGCTCCAGATGTAGAAAATACACTCTGAGCCATGCAAAAACCAGAACATTTATTAAGCCTAAATCCAAAGTTTGATTTGAATTTAAACATCCTCCTCAAGGCCCAATTTTCTTATGAAATTTGGGTTCAATATCTGTTTTCAGGTGGAGTTATTATCATTTAATTAATTTAATAGACTTTAAGATTGAGTTTAGCTTAGATCTTTTCAAGCATTGTTGTTCTCATTAAAAAAAAAAAAAGAATAATCCTCACATTTTACCTGGATCTCTCTTAATGCAAAAGCACCTAGTGTTACGTGCACAGATTCAAGTGGCCATTTGCAGGCTTTCACTGTAGCACATTTCTCACTTTTCGGTAAAGACCATGATTCCTTTCCCCGACACATAAATTTGTCACTCAATCTTTCCTGCTATAAAAGTACAGCAGGGAGAGCTGCACCAATGAGCTGGGAAAGGCAGAAAACACAGCATGCAGTGCAGGTGTCCACAACTATGTCCAAGTGAGCACTTCCCCTCCTTTGCTCAAGGTGACCCCTGGCTGGTTTGTCACCTCCATAACATCAGAAGCTTCACAGAAGTGTGGTTTTGCATGTCTCTACACATTCTCCAGCTCACAGTCACCTTTTGTTAGCATTCAATAAACCTCTTCTTTTCCCAAGCTCGTGTTTAATTTAGGAACAATGTGTTAGGCTTGTCTAAAAAAAAAAAAAAAAGAAGAAGAAGAAAAATAATGCAAAAAAAAACCCAAGAAGAAAAAAGGAAAAACAGGTTTTGACTTTGAGAACTTTAATGTGTGAAATTATGCTCTTGGCTAAAATAGCACATAACATTTAAAAATTTTCAAAAAAATGCATGGTGTTTTAGTCACGTTAGTCCAAACAGAGCCACCAGAGACTCAGACAGAAAATGCTGCTTTTTACTGGGTAAAGCAGAAAGGATAATATCTGTTTTTCAGAGGGACTCTTTTCCCCCATTAAAAATATTAGTCCACTTTTGGTATAGTGAATTACAAACGTGTGATTTTTATTTCCTAAAGTACCTGCTACTGCTAAGATTGCAGTAGATTTCAGATAAACTTCAAGAGCAATTCAAGTTTTTAATCCGTAAAACTGTACAGTAATGTTTTGATTCTTAGTTTGAGTTCAAGAAGAGCAGTGAAAATTTGAAAAATCAACAACCTGAACATTTAAAACTGATGATATAGGAGCTCATTAACAGCACATCATGACACCTCTCACAAATGGTTTTATTAACAAGAAAAAGACTATTTCAAAATATTTTTTCATCCTTATCTTGAGGTTTAAATCTGAGAATTCATAATTTCTTACAATTGGTTTTCTTATCTTTAAAAACCCTTTGTGCAGGTTAAATATTTCAGGTTTCTTCTGATATATGGGAACAAATTTCATGCTCAAAATTATGGACTATCTGTTTTAAAGACACTTACTTTCTTTTACAGAAAAGTGACACTCTGGACCCAATAAAAAACACAGCATGAAATATTTCAGAAGAATTTACGAATAATCCATGAGTGGAACCAGATCTGGGAAGAAATAGCCAGAGACAGACTCATAACACAGTGAAGCCAATTAGATCATTTCCTTACATTTTGGTGAGGTTTTGGCCAAGGTCTGGTGCTTGGCTCTGTGGTAGAACTTTCCCTCAGAAGAGCTCATAACACTTCACAGCCGCTGATGTTGGAGTTTGGCCAGATCTTTTTGAGATTGGAAGGATTTACATGCGTTTTCCTATGTTCAAGCTCCCTAACAATCATCCAAGGTGTCCTCAGTGCATCTTATACTTTTATCACACATTTCTCAATTGTTTCATACAGGTATTTGTGAATGGTTAACATCTGAAGGAATTTTGTTTTATAGAGGCTTGATTCTTTATTCCACATGTAGTTTTTTTAACAAGGTGTTGTGGTTTAAGCCCAGCCGGCAACTTGGAACCACTCAACCACTCGTTCACTCCCCCCCTCTTCCTTCCTCCTCCCGCTCCTGGAGGGATGGGGAGGAGAATCGGAGGAATGTAACTCCCATGGGTTGAGATAACAGCTCTCCAGTAACTAAGGTATAACACAGACCACTACTGCTACCAATAATAATGATAAGAGGAATAACAAGGGGAGAGGACACAACCGCTCACCACCCGCCGACCGATACCCAGCCCGACCCGAGCAGCGATCTGGGCCTTCCGGGTAACTCTCCCCAGTTTATATACTGGGCATGACGTGCTGTGGTATGGAATACCCCTTTGGCCAGTTTGGGTCAGGTGTCCTGCCTCTGCTTCCTCCCAGCTTCCCCTCCTCCCTGGCAGAGCATGAGACTGAGAAAGTCCTTGGTCACAGTAAACATTACTGAGCAACAACTAAAAACATCGGTGTTATCAGCGTTGTTCCCAGGCTGAAAGTCAAAAACACAGCACTGCACCAGACACTAAGAAGGAGAAAAAAGTGACTGCTGGAGCTGAACCCAAGACACAAGGATAAAACACATTTCAAGGATCCCACCTAACAGAATCAGGCCTGCAGCAAAAAGATCTGTGAAAGCGGAAACCCAAGGTGGTACATCCAGACCAGCAATGTCCCCAGCACAGCAGGGCAGCCTGAGGCAGGGCCGAACACGTTTGCCTGCTGGAGGATCTGGGATAAAGACAAATAATCCTGAAGTACCCCTGAAGACTGCGCAAATGGTGTCAGAAGATGGCTGCTGGATGTACAAGGAAGTGAAAAGAAATTGAACTCCGTGAGATGATGGTTTCTAATGTACATAAGCGATGCTATGAGACGGCTGGTTGGGTGGTAGGCAAATAAAGAAGGATGGCTTCAGGTAACTATTGCTGACTACAACTGAGGAGATCCAGGCTGAGCAATGTCAGACAACTACAGCTTAGTGGATATTTGGTGAATGAAGATGAACAACGTCAGAGGAGAACTGCTAAGGAAATGTAAGTCAAACAAAGATAAATAATA
Source organism: Nestor notabilis (assembly GCF_000696875.1). Taxonomy (NCBI): domain Eukaryota; kingdom Metazoa; phylum Chordata; class Aves; order Psittaciformes; family Psittacidae; genus Nestor; species Nestor notabilis. The sequence goes on from NW_009916920.1 coordinate 165,642, forward strand.
TCAAAGGATTATTACAGAGACTATACAGGGGAATGAAGATAAATAAAGTCAGTCAGTTGCTTAGCAGATATTAGACAAACAAAGCTGACTATAGTGAGATAAGAAAGATATACAGCACAAACAATGCCTACAGAAGATTCCTTTAAATTGGGTATAGAAAAGAACAACTAGTCTTCTCTCCCTGCAAATAGATCTTTCTTTTCTTTCCATTCTATTTTCTGCACAGATTCCCACTTCACTCCTAAATCTGCTAGTTTTTCTAATTTTTTTTTCTCACTTGCTCTCTAGCCCTCAGACATTTATATATTGTAATATTTGGCCTGGAAAAGACTCATAGTTTGGGACTAGATACTTTCCCCTCTATAGTAGTATCACTCTGGTAAGACCATGAGGGGAAAAAAACCCAACACTCTGATATGACCAAGGATGAAATTTGGCACAATTCCCTTTGGACAGAAGTAATAAACAACAGAAGATACATGAAAAAACGAGAAATGCCAAATAATGATTCTTGCTGAGAGGAAAAAGAGAGAAGCTAATTATTGTAATTACAGAAGGCTCCAAAACAACATACTTAAATTACAAGGCCCATCACTGAGACTGGATTCACCAGTCCCTTCTGATTACTGATCTACTTGTGAGAAAATTGTGGGGTTTTAAAGGAAAAAGGAAATCTGACATTCCTGAGAAAAAAGGGAATTAAACATTAGTTGATGTGAATTACAGAATAAATACTGAATTGGGTAATGACAAATAGATTGCACCTCTGTTCTAAGATGAAGTCAACAGTAACTAAACGACTCATTTGTAGTGTTGTCTAAATACAGAACCATTCTTTCTAATGAACTGTATTATCACTGTCTCCCTCTTTCTATACTATACAATTGCCAGGGTAGTTTCATTGATAAACTTGGTATTGTTTACAATTTAATTCATTGCTTAAGATGAGGATTCTTGTATTCTGTGTCTGTCTGATTAGAACATGGTTCAGACTATATTTCTGCACTGTAACAAGTGAACATTAATGCATTATAATTAGATCTTTATGTGCTACAGGATGTGAGATGATTGAGATACTAAAAACATTGTATGCAAAAAAAACACAAACAAACAAAAAATTTACTGCTTTGTGAACTATTTAGGCAACTTACTGGGACATTTATGGAAGAAATATTATCTTTCTTGCTGTGTATTTGATAACATAACCAAGGTTAAATGTCCACTTTTCATATGTGTACAAAGCCTGTTACTTCAAGTTGAGTTAGCTGTGGTCACAAGCTTATGGGGCAGGATAGTCTACTGATAGTAAACTTCTACAGTTAATAGTATGTCAAAAATATAATTTTATTTGTACCTTAATGATGTATGTATATTCATTATATTCTACCAACACTGAAGATGTGACACAGAAAGATTTATATATCCCAGACATAAAACATCTTCTACTGAATTTACAGTAAATAAGAAATATTAGGTCCCAGATTTTAGGCTTTAGAACTTGATTTTAATGGATCTAGGCTAAACAGCCCAGGTAAATGAGACAGAAAAACACAGTTCTGCTGTGTAGACAGGATTAAAACCAAACCAGAAATAGCTGTATTAATCATGTATGGGCAAGCAGAAAGATCTCCTGTGCCAATGTCTGACTTTGTCAACAGTACAAGGTAAGAACAGGAAAAGGTTCAATTATATGTAATCGTCTGCCATATATTGCACTCTTAGGTATGACAACCAAAAGGAGGACTATACATGACAGAAAATAAGTGAGGATTCTTATTGGCCACCTAAATGAGTGACTTTCAGTTCTCCATGGTAATTCATTTCATCTGTTATTTAAGGAGGCGCTCTCAATTTTAAAGTCCTGTAGCACAGCATGCTTTTCCAACAGTAAGTACACAGCTCAATTTTGGGGACAGAAGAGTTTATTATTGTCATCTAATCTGACCTTTCATTTAACAAGGCCAAACACTTCCTCCTGAAAAAAGAATACAGTTTTGCTGGTTTAGATCATGATCATGGTGTTTCACTCTGGCTTTAAGTGATCAGTGTTTATGGTAGGAACAAAGCTCAAAGAACGGAAGTTGGAAAGTAATGAAGAAAGGGCATAAGGCTTGTATCAAGGGAGGAACACCGTGAATGAAGGATAATTGAATATGGGATCCAGGTGAGGTCAAAACTAGATGGAGCCTGCTTTTACCTTAACACCACAAACTTGTTGAGATAATCAATAGGAGCCCCAGAGCTTTTCTTGTAATTAAAGCTCTAAGTTCTTCTGAAAAGATCGAGTTCTGCCCCTCAAAACAGATGCCCAGATTCAAAAATGACTCAAAAAAAGGAAGTCAATTAGTATGAAAGAATAAATATTTTGGAGTGTAGGAGAACTGAATACAAACTTTTTCTTTCAAATCCATTCCAAATAATATTTTCTTAGAAATTATTACAAGTCTTTGTCAGCAATGAAGAATGTAATTTTACACCACACATTCTGTGACTATTTCAGCTAAAATAAACTTTCCAAATTCTCTTCCCAACAAATGTAGACCCCAGATCTGTCTCCTCCATTTTCAGTTTTTAAGAAGATTACTCAAAAGGCTTGTATATCCACACCTCCACAGACAGAGAGAAAAAAAAGCTTTAATCTCAGCCTAATTAAAAGGAGTCATCCTTTAGACAAGGCTGTCTTTGAGTTTCTCATTGTTATACTATTTATCTCTTGAGTACTTTCCCCTTTCTTCCTCACCACAGCTCAAGTCTATGTAAGATGAACTTTTGAACTTCTGTTTCATAAAAAATAAAGAAGCTTAAGATATTCTCAGCTTCACTACAGGGAAGACAAGATATTTGTCTCAATGCAACATGACCTACCCAAGGTGAGACTTAGCAATGTTTCTGCCCTGAACAAAACACAGAAAGTAAAAGAAAGTAAGACAGGTTCAGAACTCAGTGTGGTTGAAATAAGATGGATGAAAATCCACTAAAATAGAAATGTCTTTTGGAGTTGCTCACAATTAATACTAATGAAAAAGAGTTTGCAACTGGATAGCCACATACAAAGAGTTGTGGTAAACAGTTCAATGTCCAGTTGGAGACCAGTAACGAGTGGTGTCCCTCAGGGATCGGTGTTGGGACCTCTCTTGTTCAATATCTTTGTCGGTGACATGGACAGTGGGATTGATGCACCCTCAGCAAGTTTGCTGATGACACCAAGCTGTGTGGCTCGGTTGATATGCTGGAGGGAAGGGATGCCATCCAGAGGTACCTTGATATGCTTGTGAGGTGGGCTGATGCCAGCCTCATGAAGTTTAACCAAGACAAGTGCAAGGTCCTACACCTGGGTTGGCACAACCCCAGGCACAGCTACAGGCTGGGTGGAGAAGAGATTCAAAGCAGCCCTGAGGAGAAGGACTTGAGGGTGGTGGTTCATGAGAAGCTTGACATGAGCAGGCTTCAGTGTGCACTTGCAGCCCAGAAACCAACTGTGTCTTGGCCTGCATCAACAGAAGTGTGACCAGCAGGTCAAAGGAGGTGATCCTGCCCCTCTACTCTGCTCTCGTGAGGCCTCACTTGGAGTATTGTGTCCAGTTCTGGTGTCCTCAACATAAAAAGGACATGGAGCTGTTGGAGCAAGTCCAGAGGAGGCCATGAGGATGGTAAGAGGGCTGGAGCACCTCCCGTATGAAGACAGGCTGAGAAAGTTGGGGCTGTTC